>NC_141141.1:107927903-108087221 GCF_053477565.2 Lygodium microphyllum | reverse complement strand
TGCTCTATGGACTGCATAGAAACAACCCTAAACTCTGGATGCTGAAATATTTCAGCAGTAAACTCTGTTGGCTGAAAGTTTTCAGCCCTCTGTGTCTCTGAAAGCTGATCATAACCAGCTGGAAACTCTGTTTGCTGATTTTTTTCAACACTCAACACTCTTTGCTTAGTTACCTCAGCCTCTGACTCAATCTGTGACACAAAATCTGCAATTTCATGAAACATGTCCAGGGACTGTACTAATACATTACTGTGATAATTCTGCATATCAGTTTTCAGCATATCTCCCATCTCTGTCATCGTATCTGCACAAATCACACTGTCATACATCCCATCTATGTGCTCATCATCCTCCAAAATTCCTGCATTTTTCAAATTTTTCTCCTTCCTGCATATATACTGCCTGGCAGCTCTATGCAACCTAGAAGTCTTCTGATAGCTCATCGAACTGTTTGCTGAAATCCCAACAAAACCGGAGGAGAAAACACTGCTGCCAGGAGGCGAGAACTCCAATCTCCTCTGCTCTGTACCACTGTCATCTCGCGAAACAGCGGTACCTAATGAAAACCCGAATCCCTCACAGTGGGCAAAGGTGCATCTCTAAGAGTATCCCTGTTTCTAACATGGTTCACACACACAGTCATAAACTGAACTACTCTCGTACCATCTTTACTGCGAATCCGTGCATAAGTAGATCCATCATCCATGACCTTTGTTTCCATGCGCATCTCTGTGATGAATGGCTGTCCAAGAATTATGGGATAAGAGCATGAATCCTGCACAAAGAAATGAAAACCCTCCTCTACATCACCAATAGAAACCCTGACACTAGGACAGGCAGCATACAAATCACCTGCAATGTTATTGGCAGCTCTCATACGCCACCCATGCTCTACATCCATAGGCCATCTGTTACTCTCATAAACTCCATGAACTATGAGATTAATCTCTGAACCATGATCTACCAATGCAACATAAGGCACCTGTTTCTCTCCAATCTTTACCATCGTCTCTGTAGTTGCCCTAGCCCAATGGCTCCGCGAAAAGTGACTACGCGGTATCAAGACAGGCTCATCAATTTCAGCATAATGCATAGGCTGAACCCTCTTCTCTTCCTGCGGAAAAACAGAAGCATTCTCAACTATAACCTCATCCTCATCCTCATCCAACTCCCCAATCAAAACTCCCTGTGTATCAGTGGTAGGCAATGCATGTCTTTTCCTCTTCAGGACCTCCTGAAATTGATCCTGAAACTCTCTTTTCGAGATGCCCAAAACCTCAGAAATAGTGAAAGTCACCTCACTGCCAAGTATCTTGTCATTAAAGATTTTCTTCATGTCTGTAGATGTCTCAATATCGGACATCAATCTAAACCCTGGCTGCTTTCTCTCTCTAGGCTCTTGCCTCTTTTCTCTCTTTTGATCATCTTCCATCTGTCGATCTGGCCCTGGTCTTGAAGATGGTCTTGCAGTAGGTGGAGTAACAAACTCACCCCCTCTAGTCTTCTTCGCTGCACTTGGATTTTCTTCATCCCTCTTACGCTTCTCCTCAACAAGTACATCTGCTCCCTAAGACTTAGCCAAATAAGCATAAATAGAGTACCTGTCAACAGGCGAGTCCAAACCTGTCTCTGATCTAATGCTAGAGCATGCACTAGTCAAAACAGTTTGCTGAATTTTCCTCTTGTTTGCAGTCTCCACAGCATAAGTCCATAACGCTGACTGAGTCTCTGATCCCTTCTCAATCTGGACTCCATATGCAGAAGCATCACCTCTAGCTGTCACATAAGAAGTACGCGCAGCCATGTCATCCACTAACTTCTTCATTCCACCTTTACCAAAGTTGGTAGCAAGTGGAGCTCCTGTCTCAGTCAACCAAATCTTACCATCTTTCCCCCAATATACCAAATTCTTCCTCCTTGCATCTTGAAAAGATTCACAATCCTTGCAATGCTGATGGTCCGTACTATCGCACCAAATACATCTCCGATCTCTCGTAGGTGCACTAGGAGCACTCCTAGGTGCAGTAGGAGCACTAGAAGAAGTAGTAGGCGCAGTCGAAGCAAACTGCTCCTTCAACTTTCCCACCAACTCCGCTTTGACTGACTCTAGTGTCAAATCTGTTATGCCTTTGATTATGTCATCAAGAGAGGTAGGCACCGATGGAGCGGATGGTTTTGGAGCAGAAGGTGTAGGCATCGGTCGTGGAACAGGAGGAATAGGTGGAGTGGAAACAGTAGGCACTGGCATAGGCTAAGAAACTGGCTGAGGAGGAGAAAAAATAACAGGGATAGAAGCAGGCATAGGAGCTGATGATGGTGTAGGTGTCATGGAACCATTATGTAGGCGAGTCTTCCATATCCTCCTCTTGGTCAAAGTCGAGACTGCATCCTGAGCATCCTGCCAATCCGTTTTAAGACCCATAGGCTTCATGCGATCCTCAAGAAGCTCACCCAATTCTTCTTGAAGAGCAGGATCTGCAGCTTGCAAGAAAAGCTCAACTTTTTCAACATCCAATGCTCTTTGTTCAATGGCATCAAGCTGACTATACCTCTTCTCAAATTCTCAAATCAACTCCAAGCAGCTAGACCTTTGTTTGGCATGTAGACCCACTCTCGGAATGACCGCCGAGTAGCCATACCAAAGTCCTCAAGGAAATATTCTTCTTTCAAGGCCTTCTTAAAATCTTGCCAATGTGTATTTTGAATAAAAAGATCAGTCACTTTCGCCCTCAAAGCGGGTGTGACAAGACGAAGGAAATACTTACTCATAAGTCCAGCTGGAACTCCAAAAAACCCCATCTTGATCTCATATGTCTTCAAATATGCTGAAACATTACGCCCGTCAAATACCTTCTTCTCATTCTCAACTGCTTCAATAGCCTTAGTCGCGCTGTTTGCATTCTCCTGCTCCGAATAGAGTTGCCTTTGCTGAGACAACTGCTGTTGATGCAATTGTTGCTGCTGCTGCATATACAATTGTGTCTGCTGATTTTGGAGCTGCATATACATGGACATATTCTGCAAAATCTGCTTTAGATCCTCTGTTGAAGTACTTGACGCAGTAGTCATTGATGGAGCTGAAGTAGACACAGCTGGAATTGTAGAAGAGGCTGAAATAGAGGCTGAAGTATCTCCCATCCTGAAATTTCTGTGACGCTTTCACGTCGGTTTCACCAAAGATGTCGAAGGATTTATGAAAGCAAAGTCGCGTCTTCAAAAGACTTTGATAAATTTCAGGATAAAAGGTTAAACAGATGAATAAGCAAGATGAGGAAATAAGGTCAAGTAACAATTGTATTGCCAAGATGTTTACAAAATATAAGATGAATTCCGATGTAATTAGTCCACTGGTTTTAGGCCACTCGATTTAATTCTGCAGCATTTGTAGATCCTGAGAACTCCAAGATTCAGTTAGAGCTGCCCAATGCTGGCTACCATAGCTAGGCTGTTGCTTCAGATGCATCATAAATCTGAACTTCTTTACATACTTGTCAGAGACCAGCAAGAATTTATAAGCATAGCTGCAGATGGCATATGACTTACAAATATGGCCATGCAATTGACTCAAAAGTTCATGGATTCAAATTGTCCTTTATTGTCTGTCCAATGTTGAAAATCAACCCTGAAAGTACGATAAGGCAGCTGGATTTTACTTTTACTCTTATGCAAGTAGAGAGCTTTGTCAACTAAAACAGCTAAGTGTATTTCTTCTCTGCCATGGTTCTGGGTGAACAGGATCAGCATTGGCTGCTATGTCCAGGGTTGGCCTCAACTATGAGCAAATTTCTAGAGCATTGTGTAGTGGATCAGAACATGACAAAACCGTGAAAGCTTCTCTGTGGTAGATTTTTCAAGCGCCTATGCACTACGACAAGCCAATAGATTTGGTGTAAGACCCAATGTTCTTAATTCCCGCACTGAATGTTGTCTCGGCTTTGTTTCTGCTCACCAACAACCCCAAGAGAGTACACCGTGTTGTACGCCAATTGCCTTGTTAGAAGCTCGGTTATAATGTGCTTGGTCCTAGAAGGTCAATGTAAGCGATACTCAATTTCAATTTCTGATGATGTGATAGTGCTCAGAGAAGCGGATCAACCAAACTTGTCTGACAAAAATCGCAGCTTTGTGGTTGATGAGATTAAGGAGCGCTGGCAGAAGGTAAATCACTGTTGTCTGATTAATCTTTTTAGCGCAAGCCACTGTATCTTGAGGTCAGCTTTGAAGTAGCTTTTAGCTCCAGGGCATTGTTGTCGAGATCGGCATTCTGCAGGTTGTTTGCATCCTAGAGTCTGCCATGAACACATTATCGACACAACAGGGCCTGAGCAAAATGACGATCAACAGAATCCAGACAATCCTCCATCCGAGTTCAATCCCGTTGTCATGGATGATCAGATTCAATCTGTCGTCATCGAAAATCTTCAAGTGAATCGAGTCCTGATTATTTATGGGTTATTGAATTCAAAGGGGTGGCACGTATACTCTAAGTGGATGAATTATTTCAGCTACGGGGCGGCAGGTACAATCTATGCGGATGAATTCCAGCTACAAATTGATTTTCCTGGTACCCCATTGAAGCTCCAGCATCAATTACATCCAATATCCTTCGAAGTTGCAGGGTTCTTCATCGTTTCCCCAGTCGATTCCCCTCTGTCGCTTGACAACAATCGATCCTCCTCCCAATACAATGCAATGGCATCCCATCCTCCTTCTTTCCTCTTTCACAAACGTTGTGCAGCCCAAATGCCCCAATCCTCCTACTCCCCAATACACCACACTATTCTCCCCTTTTCCTTCTGCGTTTCCTTCTCCTGTTTTTTTTTCTTCCACTCTCTTGAACCAGAAAAAGTCCCCCACTTTTTTTAGCCACACTTTTTTTCTCATACACACGCAGATTGTGCCTATCGAAAAGCGGCCTCCATCTTTAGCAAATATAAATGGAGAGTGACAAGGATAGCACAATCTCCAGTCAAAGGTTGGCATAACATGTACACAACTTGCCCCTTCAAGGCAGATTAAACAGTGTTGTATTGCCACCTGAAGTAGCACTATTACTTGTCTTGGGGGGAGGGTCCACCAAAGCAATCAAGACGATGAGGCCTATAGAAGCCGAAGCATGCTACTACTATGCGTATCCGTCTCGGCGAAGTGGGCAAAACAAACACCAGCAACAACAATGTGCACCGAAAAACCCCACCTCGCACACACAATCTCACCAACTATATGTGCTGATGATGCCTTCCGTTTGATTTCAATGGCAAGTACTCCAAAAAGGAGCACCTGAATTGTCGTCTCACTCGCATACCAGAAAGGGCCATTGACACCATACTCCCATGCAACATTAGAGCTTTGCAAAATAGTAGCTGCCCAAGTCCACTGTGATACAATGACACTCGCAATCAAGCCTGTCTTGATGCTCCTTCCGGTTGTATTGAACCATTCTGAGGTGTGCTAAACATCAAGCAAGCTCCCACATTTGGCATACATATCCACCAATGTACTTCGATTTGCATCTCTTGGAATTAGTTTAGTACTTCCTCACAAAGCCCATAATCGGCATATCTTGAAATAAGCGTAGCCCATGAGATTGCATCTCGAGTTACCAATCTATCAAAAACTCCCTGTTTTTCTCCGTCTTCAGCATAGAATGAAAGAGCAAACATAACAACTAAGTATGTACAAAGTATCAAATCACACACACAACTTTTGGGTGGTTTTCACACCTCGAATGCACAGCAATACGACATCCACCCCCTCTAATCCTGCGCATCCTCCGGATGGGCCAACTACCCATGATCGTTATCATCAAGATCCACAAACAGATCAATCTCTTCATTATGCATTTCCGGTATATCAACAAGATTATCTGTCTCTTCCATTGAAGTTTCTTCTCGTTGCTCTTCTCTTGAAAATTCTTCCAATGCATAATCCTCATCATCTCTTTTCTTGAAAATCTTGATTCTTTTTCCAGCAATAGGCACTCTAAGCACTGTCCCATCCAATTCTGTTAACTCATATGTTAGAATATCAAAACATGTCTGACTATGTACGGCCCAAACCATCTTTTCACCATCTTCCGAAGTGCAATATGCTGATTTTCAAGGCTGCTATCAAAGACCATTCTGCATTACATAAATCTTATTGTAAATCAACAATTCTGCACTCCAATGGCTGAATATCCTCAGCCCTCTGCTCTATGGACTGCATAGAAACAACCCTAAACTCTGGATGCTGAAATATTTCAGCAGTAAACTCTGTTGGCTGAAAGTTTTCAGCCCTCTGTGTCTCTGAAAGCTGATCATAACCAGCTGGAAACTCTGTTTGCTGATTTTTTTCAACACTCAACACTCTTTGCTTAGTTACCTCAGCCTCTGACTCAATCTGTGACACAAAATCTGCAATTTCATGAAACATGTCCAGGGACTGTACTAATACATTACTGTGATAATTCTGCATATCAGTTTTCAGCATATCTCCCATCTCTGTCATCGTATCTGCACAAATCACACTGTCATACATCCCATCTATGTGCTCATCATCCTCCAAAATTCCTGCATTTTTCAAATTTTTCTCCTTCCTGCATATATACTGCCTGGCAGCTCTATGCAACCTAGAAGTCTTCTGATAGCTCATCGAACTGTTTGCTGAAATCCCAACAAAACCGGAGGAGAAAACACTGCTGCCAGGAGGCGAGAACTCCAATCTCCTCTGCTCTGTACCACTGTCATCTCGCGAAACAGCGGTACCTAATGAAAACCCGAATCCCTCACAGTGGGCAAAGGTGCATCTCTAAGAGTATCCCTGTTTCTAACATGGTTCACACACACAGTCATAAACTGAACTACTCTCGTACCATCTTTACTGCGAATCCGTGCATAAGTAGATCCATCATCCATGACCTTTGTTTCCATGCGCATCTCTGTGATGAATGGCTGTCCAAGAATTATGGGATAAGAGCATGAATCCTGCACAAAGAAATGAAAACCCTCCTCTACATCACCAATAGAAACCCTGACACTAGGACAGGCAGCATACAAATCACCTGCAATGTTATTGGCAGCTCTCATACGCCACCCATGCTCTACATCCATAGGCCATCTGTTACTCTCATAAACTCCATGAACTATGAGATTAATCTCTGAACCATGATCTACCAATGCAACATAAGGCACCTGTTTCTCTCCAATCTTTACCATCGTCTCTGTAGTTGCCCTAGCCCAATGGCTCCGCGAAAAGTGACTACGCGGTATCAAGACAGGCTCATCAATTTCAGCATAATGCATAGGCTGAACCCTCTTCTCTTCCTGCGGAAAAACAGAAGCATTCTCAACTATAACCTCATCCTCATCCTCATCCAACTCCCCAATCAAAACTCCCTGTGTATCAGTGGTAGGCAATGCATGTCTTTTCCTCTTCAGGACCTCCTGAAATTGATCCTGAAACTCTCTTTTCGAGATGCCCAAAACCTCAGAAATAGTGAAAGTCACCTCACTGCCAAGTATCTTGTCATTAAAGATTTTCTTCATGTCTGTAGATGTCTCAATATCGGACATCAATCTAAACCCTGGCTGCTTTCTCTCTCTAGGCTCTTGCCTCTTTTCTCTCTTTTGATCATCTTCCATCTGTCGATCTGGCCCTGGTCTTGAAGATGGTCTTGCAGTAGGTGGAGTAACAAACTCACCCCCTCTAGTCTTCTTCGCTGCACTTGGATTTTCTTCATCCCTCTTACGCTTCTCCTCAACAAGTACATCTGCTCCCTAAGACTTAGCCAAATAAGCATAAATAGAGTACCTGTCAACAGGCGAGTCCAAACCTGTCTCTGATCTAATGCTAGAGCATGCACTAGTCAAAACAGTTTGCTGAATTTTCCTCTTGTTTGCAGTCTCCACAGCATAAGTCCATAACGCTGACTGAGTCTCTGATCCCTTCTCAATCTGGACTCCATATGCAGAAGCATCACCTCTAGCTGTCACATAAGAAGTACGCGCAGCCATGTCATCCACTAACTTCTTCATTCCACCTTTACCAAAGTTGGTAGCAAGTGGAGCTCCTGTCTCAGTCAACCAAATCTTACCATCTTTCCCCCAATATACCAAATTCTTCCTCCTTGCATCTTGAAAAGATTCACAATCCTTGCAATGCTGATGGTCCGTACTATCGCACCAAATACATCTCCGATCTCTCGTAGGTGCACTAGGAGCACTCCTAGGTGCAGTAGGAGCACTAGAAGAAGTAGTAGGCGCAGTCGAAGCAAACTGCTCCTTCAACTTTCCCACCAACTCCGCTTTGACTGACTCTAGTGTCAAATCTGTTATGCCTTTGATTATGTCATCAAGAGAGGTAGGCACCGATGGAGCGGATGGTTTTGGAGCAGAAGGTGTAGGCATCGGTCGTGGAACAGGAGGAATAGGTGGAGTGGAAACAGTAGGCACTGGCATAGGCTAAGAAACTGGCTGAGGAGGAGAAAAAATAACAGGGATAGAAGCAGGCATAGGAGCTGATGATGGTGTAGGTGTCATGGAACCATTATGTAGGCGAGTCTTCCATATCCTCCTCTTGGTCAAAGTCGAGACTGCATCCTGAGCATCCTGCCAATCCGTTTTAAGACCCATAGGCTTCATGCGATCCTCAAGAAGCTCACCCAATTCTTCTTGAAGAGCAGGATCTGCAGCTTGCAAGAAAAGCTCAACTTTTTCAACATCCAATGCTCTTTGTTCAATGGCATCAAGCTGACTATACCTCTTCTCAAATTCTCAAATCAACTCCAAGCAGCTAGACCTTTGTTTGGCATGTAGACCCACTCTCGGAATGACCGCCGAGTAGCCATACCAAAGTCCTCAAGGAAATATTCTTCTTTCAAGGCCTTCTTAAAATCTTGCCAATGTGTATTTTGAATAAAAAGATCAGTCACTTTCGCCCTCAAAGCGGGTGTGACAAGACGAAGGAAATACTTACTCATAAGTCCAGCTGGAACTCCAAAAAACCCCATCTTGATCTCATATGTCTTCAAATATGCTGAAACATTACGCCCGTCAAATACCTTCTTCTCATTCTCAACTGCTTCAATAGCCTTAGTCGCGCTGTTTGCATTCTCCTGCTCCGAATAGAGTTGCCTTTGCTGAGACAACTGCTGTTGATGCAATTGTTGCTGCTGCTGCATATACAATTGTGTCTGCTGATTTTGGAGCTGCATATACATGGACATATTCTGCAAAATCTGCTTTAGATCCTCTGTTGAAGTACTTGACGCAGTAGTCATTGATGGAGCTGAAGTAGACACAGCTGGAATTGTAGAAGAGGCTGAAATAGAGGCTGAAGTATCTCCCATCCTGAAATTTCTGTGACGCTTTCACGTCGGTTTCACCAAAGATGTCGAAGGATTTATGAAAGCAAAGTCGCGTCTTCAAAAGACTTTGATAAATTTCAGGATAAAAGGTTAAACAGATGAATAAGCAAGATGAGGAAATAAGGTCAAGTAACAATTGTATTGCCAAGATGTTTACAAAATATAAGATGAATTCCGATGTAATTAGTCCACTGGTTTTAGGCCACTCGATTTAATTCTGCAGCATTTGTAGATCCTGAGAACTCCAAGATTCAGTTAGAGCTGCCCAATGCTGGCTACCATAGCTAGGCTGTTGCTTCAGATGCATCATAAATCTGAACTTCTTTACATACTTGTCAGAGACCAGCAAGAATTTATAAGCATAGCTGCAGATGGCATATGACTTACAAATATGGCCATGCAATTGACTCAAAAGTTCATGGATTCAAATTGTCCTTTATTGTCTGTCCAATGTTGAAAATCAACCCTGAAAGTACGATAAGGCAGCTGGATTTTACTTTTACTCTTATGCAAGTAGAGAGCTTTGTCAACTAAAACAGCTAAGTGTATTTCTTCTCTGCCATGGTTCTGGGTGAACAGGATCAGCATTGGCTGCTATGTCCAGGGTTGGCCTCAACTATGAGCAAATTTCTAGAGCATTGTGTAGTGGATCAGAACATGACAAAACCGTGAAAGCTTCTCTGTGGTAGATTTTTCAAGCGCCTATGCACTACGACAAGCCAATAGATTTGGTGTAAGACCCAATGTTCTTAATTCCCGCACTGAATGTTGTCTCGGCTTTGTTTCTGCTCACCAACAACCCCAAGAGAGTACACCGTGTTGTACGCCAATTGCCTTGTTAGAAGCTCGGTTATAATGTGCTTGGTCCTAGAAGGTCAATGTAAGCGATACTCAATTTCAATTTCTGATGATGTGATAGTGCTCAGAGAAGCGGATCAACCAAACTTGTCTGACAAAAATCGCAGCTTTGTGGTTGATGAGATTAAGGAGCGCTGGCAGAAGGTAAATCACTGTTGTCTGATTAATCTTTTTAGCGCAAGCCACTGTATCTTGAGGTCAGCTTTGAAGTAGCTTTTAGCTCCAGGGCATTGTTGTCGAGATCGGCATTCTGCAGGTTGTTTGCATCCTAGAGTCTGCCATGAACACATTATCGACACAACAGGGCCTGAGCAAAATGACGATCAACAGAATCCAAACAATCCTCCATCCGAGTTCAATCCCGTTGTCATGGATGATCAGATTCAATCTGTCGTCATCGAAAATCTTCAAGTGAATCGAGTCCTGATTATTTATGGGTTATTGAATTCAAAGGGGTGGCACGTATACTCTAAGTGGATGAATTATTTCAGCTACGGGGCGGCAGGTACAATCTATGCGGATGAATTCCAGCTACAAATTGATTTTCCTGGTACCCCATTGAAGCTCCAGCATCAATTACATCCAATATCCTTCGAAGTTGCAGGGTTCTTCATCGTTTCCCCAGTCGATTCCCCTCTGTCGCTTGACAACAATCGATCCTCCTCCCAATACAATGCAATGGCATCCCATCCTCCTTCTTTCCTCTTTCACAAACGTTGTGCAGCCCAAATGCCCCAATCCTCCTACTCCCCAATACACCACACTATTCTCCCCTTTTCCTTATGCGTTTCCTTCTCCTGTTTTTTTTTCTTCCACTCTCTTGAACCAGAAAAAGTTCCCCACTTTTTTTAGCCACACTTTTTTTCTCATACACACGCAGATTGTGCCTATCGAAAAGCGGCCTCCATCTTTAGCAAATATAAATGGAGAGTGACAAGGATAGCACAATCTCCAGTCAAAGGTTGGCATAACATGTACACAACTTGCCCCTTCAAGGCAGATTAAACAGTGTTGTATTGCCACCTGAAGTAGCACTATTACTTGTCTTGGGGGGAGGGTCCACCAAAGCAATCAAGACGATGAGGCCTATAGAAGCCGAAGCATGCTACTACTATGCGTATCCGTCTCGGCGAAGTGGGCAAAACAAACACCAGCAACAACAATGTGCACCGAAAAACCCCACCTCGCACACACAATCTCACCAACTATATGTGCTGATGATGCCTTCCGTTTGATTTCAATGGCAAGTACTCCAAAAAGGAGCACCTGAATTGTCGTCTCACTCGCATACCAGAAAGGGCCATTGACACCATACTCCCATGCAACATTAGAGCTTTGCAAAATAGTAGCTGCCCAAGTCCACTGTGATACAATGACACTCGCAATCAAGCCTGTCTTGATGCTCCTTCCGGTTGTATTGAACCATTCTGAGGTGTGCTAAACATCAAGCAAGCTCCCACATTTGGCATACATATCCACCAATGTACTTCGATTTGCATCTCTTGGAATTAGTTTAGACTTCCTCACAAAGCCCATAATCGGCATATCTTGAAATAAGCGTAGCCCATGAGATTGCATCTCGAGTTACCAATCTATCAAAAACTCCCTGTTTTTCTCCGTCTTCAGTATAGAATGAAAGAGCAAACATAATAACTAAGTATGTACAAAGTATCAAATCACACACACAACTTTTGGGTGGTTTTCACACCTCGAATGCGCAGCAATACGACAACGTCTCCTATACTATTTGAGAGGTGTTGCAAACATATATTGCAGTTAATATGCCTAATACCCATGACCTAGCTATAGCATTAGATACCAAAATAGTGGGAAACAAAAGAAATCATATCCCAAATCCTAAACACTAAACATCAAAAGAAAGGTAGGAAAACCTAGTTTTTCTTTCTTTAGAACAACTTGGATTCTTCTTCTTCTTCTTCTTCTTCTTCTTCTTCTTCTCTAGGCTATCTTCCCCCTATGCTACAATAGCTTTCAAATTTGAGATCTCGTGTGTGTGTGTGTGTGTGTGTGTGTGTGTGTGTGTGTGTGTGTGTGTGTGTGTGTGTGTGTGTGTGTGTGTGTGTGTGTTACTTTTTTCTTCTTTAAGAAAGAAAGGTTGAAATTAGACCTACCATAAGTTTGTATGGTTGTGCATTTACAATTGCGTATATCGGTGCATCAAAGTCTCAATTTTATACGTATTTATATGCACATGTAAATATGTATCAAATCTATCTCCTTTCTCCACACTATAAAGTGTGATTTTACATATACAGTTAGATGTGCTCATAAATGTGCAACTTGCAATTGCATATGTGCTTCTATTCTATTGTAGTGCCTCCCTCCTTTAAAATTTTACTAAGAAAAGTAAAAAACCAAGTGGTTAACAACCAATTGCTCTAGCTAGGTTTTGAGGAAAATGATGGGAGATCTTGTCCATACATGTTCAATATATTTCCAGCTCAAAGATAGGCAACATATATTAGATCGACAGTGGTGGAAGCCGGGTGGAAGCATCTTTGCATAGGCATTTGTAGAACAATTATGTACACATTGTTCTTTGTTTTGGGCATGATTTGTAATTGTTATTGGCATGATTTGTCATTAATGGAGCTTGTGGAATCATACGTTGGTCTCTCATTGTAAGCTTAATGGAGAATTGCCGTCCAATGGAGGACTAGAATAGTTATGGGCATAAGTTGTCATTTGGACTTTTGGAGGAATATTGCCGTCCTTGTATTGGTTAAATGAGGTGTCTCGATATTGTTGGGATCTAGCCAAAATATGGCGGAGAAATGTGTGTTCGGGAGCTGTAACTATCGTATATATCGATAATCGCTCTGATCCTGATCGACTATCAATCGATCTGATCCATTAATAGACTGGTATCGAGATGATGAGGGAGTTTGTGACAGTGATGAATATGTGGGCGCTGATGGCCGTGATGGCGATGATAGTTCTGAGTGCAGACGCGCTTGCTGCAGCCGAAGCAGATGATATCGATGGTCATATCCCACTATCAGCGGTGGATCATGGGCGGTCGTCGACTGCATGCAGCTGCCCATCCGGCCAGCAGTGCTGCACCGCTCCTGGCTCCGTCTTCAGATTCTGCAGCTTCGTCTGCAATTAATTAAAAGCAATAATCGATTATGTCCTTTGATTAGTTCATATTTCTCTGTGACGACAGTATTAAGATGATCTGCAGATAATCCTCACCCCCCGGCAATGCCGCCTTCATCATCGTCATCATCTTCTTCTTCAGATTCTTCTCCTCTCTCACCTTAGTATTATTACTTCTCTCCCTAATTATATGCAGACAATCCCCACCCCCTGCAATGCCGCCTTCATCATCATCGTCTTCTTTCTATATTCTTTCTCTTGATAATTTGTATGCAGCATCAACGCGATACTCAATATTGCCAGACTTTGTGGCACGCGCACGTACAGCCCACATGCGCGCAACCACGTAAACAGATATGTACTGCGAATTAGGTTTAAAAACGGCAAAGGCGAATCAATATTATTGAGCGTGTTCATAAGCACGTATCATGGCGAATGTTTAGAGGCGTCTATGTTTGCATTGTTTGTTGTATTGTTCGTGCTCATACACGGTCTTTTCTACTCTCAAAAATGTGCGCAGGAAAGTTGATGATATGTTCCTAGCAACACTCCGATTTTTTGGTTTTGGTAAATATTTAAGACTCGGGACTGTCTATTCTCTTCATACATGCTGCCACAATCGTGTGCCTCTGGTTTCTTTTTACACGAAAGACACCTCCATCACAGTCCACAATATTAAACGCACATAGCCAGCACCATCAAGAGCAACCATTAAGGCATCTGTGTGGGTTGTGTGAGACGTCAAGCTCAATTTCTAGGGGGATTAAGGCATCTCTGTGGGTTGTGTGAGACATCAAGCTGCTCAATTTCTAGGGGGGTTCACCACATGTAACCCTTCTATATCACGTGTCTATTCGAGGCATATTTAACACTATCTTTGTAATTCGCCCGGGGTGTGGGGTGGGGATTGGAGACATTGAGAGAGACAGAGACAGAGAGAGGTTTCACTACATGTAATCTCTCTAGGGTAAAGGGGCCAATAAAGAAGCATTCTCCAAAAGGAAAACACACCCCACCTCACTTGAGTGAAAATTTTACAAGAAAGATGTGGCTTTTTTAGTCACTTAACATTATAATATGAATTTTTTTAAATTACAAATGAGTTTAACTTACGTTAAACAATTGAGCCATGTAAAAATCTTTATATTTAAGATTTTGTAAAACCCTAAAGCAATGCATCCTCGAGTGCCACTCTATTGGCCCCTCACTACCCCTCTTTTATGAACCTTTCGTTTGTAACTAAGGCTACTTGATAAACATATCAAAATATCCCAATATTTTTTCTTTGAGCTCTATATAATATGAATAGTTTGACTATTAAAAAATATTTATGCAACTCACTTGGAAAAAAAAATTACAATGGAGGATTGTTAGATGACAATATGTTGGCCCCTTAACCCTATATCGTGCATGTTCAAAGACTATTTAAAACTATCTGAACATTTTTTAAAATAAGGCACTTCTTTTCTATTTGATCTGTTAATAACTTTTTTGTAAGATAGCTTTTTTCATTTAGATAAAATATAAAAATGTATTTTAAAATACATTTTTAAAACCTCACATGATACATTTACATATTTTTGAGTGAACTCCATGTTTTAATTCCTACAAACAAATGAGTGGATTACAAATTTTACCTATTATTTAGGGTGAGTATGGGGTACTGTGAGAATATCTAATAATCTATTAAGAATAGCATCACATCTTTCGAAAATATTAAATGAACATAGAAAGTCATAATAATCTATACAAATATCAATAACTATAGGACTTGCAATATTGCAAAACTTTTCCCATGTACAATTTGGGAGTAGCATTTATTTGATACCTAAATACTGGAATGGGGGAAGAACTTAAATAGTCCATGGTTCTCTAAAATCAAGAGTTAAGGTACTCTCATAGCAACAACCTTGAGAGCTTTCAAAAGACAAACTTTTGGTGTGGGTCCAAAGACGACTCCACAAATCGGATTTCCTATGACCTTAGATACTACAATGAAATCTAGCAAAGAATATAGCAATGCTTTGTTTTCTAAAGAAGAATCACAATTTGGAGAATAGGAAGAGAAATCCTTTCTTAGGTATCCTCTATAAGGAAACCAAAGGACAGCAATCTACAACTTGATGATTCCCTTTTTTCTCTTCATATTAACTAGCCTTCTTGCTAGTGGGCCAAAAGGGTGCATCATTTTGATGACTTTACTATGGAGAAGCCAATGAAAAGTGGTTCCTTAATCATGATGAGTATGATACTCGAATGAACATGCATTGAACTAGGTCCTCTCTACATATACAAATACTACTAGTGACTACAATAAAAACATAAGTATTCAATCCTAAAACCAAGACTAAGTTTTGGAGGGTAGCCTTACATTTTGAGAACTTTTTCGAAGATCCAAAACTAGACTATGCATCTCAAGCAGTGCACCTCAAAAAACTATAATTATGCCATGTACGATCAACTAGAATTGTGCTTATATGCATGAACTGTAGTAAAATAGCATGTAAGAGAGCATTTACATCCATGATTGTAGCTACATGCAAAATATATGTAATTTTATATGCAATTCATTTGATGCATATATAAGCAAAGCTAATAGATGCACCCAAAAGTTCTTCTTGTAGTTCATAAGATGTATCTATTTGGATACCTACAAGGCCAATCCCTTGCATTGAAGGTGTGCACGATGTTAGACAAACCATTTCTTGTCAATAAATGTCTACTAAGAAGTAAGGCAATGATGTGGTATCTCCTTATCTTAATAGATTCTCCTTTTTTGATTGGTTAACTTTATATGTTTCTAACTTTCCCTAACAAGTCATTATGTGTTGTGCCTAGTGCATTTGGCCCACAATTTGGAATTTTTTGAATCATCTTCTTAACTTCAGTGCACTTACAATTCTATACTTTTGAGTGGTGAAATGTTATACTTTGTAATCAATTGTTTGATAACAAAATGCTAACTATATTGTTGTTTCTCTCACATGCTTCTAATGACTTCTTTTGCTTATGTAAAGATATGTATTGATTAGTGAATCTCTCTCTCTCTCTCTCTCTCTCTCTCTCTCTCTCTCTCTCTCTCTCTCTCTCTCTCTCTCTCTCTCTCTCTCTCTCTCTCTCTCTCTCTCTCTCTCTCTCTCTCTCTCTCTCTCTCTCTCTCATGATTTATGCAAAGACTAGTGGTATTGTTGTTGGGATGCTAACTCCTTGACTCCATGTGTGTGTATGTGTCTCTTACATTATCCTTACAAAGTATAGTGTTTTATGGTTGTATTTAATTACTTCCACATCTCAAGATGGAAAACTGTGTGATCCCCTCTTCATGAGCATGTATATTTCATTCTCAATTGTAATGATCTTATATATCATGAGCCTATGAATTTTTTAAATTTTTTTCCAAAAAATATCATGTTTATCTTGCTTAACGCTTGAAAGGGAAGTGGAACCCAAGAGGAAGAAGCTTGGCGATGAGAGCTATGGCGGATGGAGAGCAAGAGCCAAGAGAATGAGAGACTCAAAAGTGGGAACTCCAACAACCACAATGTGTGGCCGGGCTTTTCTTTATTCAAACTGTCACTAAAAGAATAAAAAATAAGTGACTATGACAGGTGCCCGCCACTTGCAGTATGCAATGGCGGGTACTGTCAGTGTAGTAATACACGGACGACTAGGCGCCTTTACCCCCCAACAACCTCCCACTTAAAGGCGAATCTGCCCCAGTGAGAGAGAAAAAGAAAAAGAAAAGATATTACAACATGTACACATGTTCAACAGGATGAGAAAGAAGACGTCATCTCATCCAATGCCCATCAATCTCCTGAGGAAGGCAAAGCGCTCGGTAGTTAGGCTCTTCATGAGCAAGTCTGCAGGATTCTGCTCAATCGGAATCTTGATAAGGTCAACATACCTGTCCTCAATGACCTCACAAATGAAGTGATACCTCACCTCAATTTGTTTCGTCTTCGCATGGAAGACCGGATTCTTGGCCAACTGAAAGACACTCATAGAATCTGAATGCAGTGTAGGCAAAGCATTTGTCATACCAAGGTCAGCAATCAAACGGCCTAACCAGATAGCCTCCTTGCAAGCCTCTGTGGCTACAATATACTCGGCCTCTATAGGAGAAAGAGCCGTACACTTTTGTGCCCTAGACATCCAAGAGATAGCCTCTCTAGCATAAGTGAACACATAGCCAGAAGTGGACTTTCTACTATCTACATGTCCTACATAATCAGAGTTAGTGTACCCCACGACTCCTGTATCTTGGCTGCCATAGCAAAGGCACATATCTGTTGTGCCCTTCAAGTACCTCATGATACCCTTCACGGCATCCCAATGTTTCTTGCAAGGTGTAGCTATGTAACATGCCACAACCCCAACTGCAAAAGCTATATCTGGATGGGTGGCTATCATGGCATACATAAGATTACCCACGACTGATGCATACGGAAACTTTGCCATCTCGGCCCTCTACTCATCTATCTACGGACAATCGGCCTATGAAACCTCACATGAGAAGGTAATGGACAGCCAATAGGCTTAACATCCTGTATGCGGAAGCGCTCAAGGACTTTATGAATGTACTCTTTCTGTGATAGATAGAGTAGTCCCTAAGTTCTATCGTGCATAATGTGCATACCAAGTATATGAGAGGCATGTCCCAGATCTTTCATCTCAAAGCTCTTCTTGAGCTGAGCCTTAAGATCATTTAGCTCCTCATGAGCTTTCCCTGCTAAAATCATGTCATCCACATAGAGTACCAAAATCAGTAAAGAACCGTCACGGGCTTCCTTCTTGTACAAGCATGGATTCATAGCACTGCGACTATAGCCATGTGACTGCATGAATGCATCAAACTTATGGTACCATTCCCTAGGTGCTTGCTTCAAGTCATATAGACTCTTCTTTAGCTTACACACTATGTGTTTCCTGCCAGGGTCTGCAAAGCCCTTAGGCTGCTCCATGTAAATCTCATCATGCAAGTCCCCATGTAAAAAAGCTGTCTTGACATCCATCTAGTACAAGTCTAGATCAAGCTGTGCAACCAAGGCCAAGACTAAGCATAGGGTGGTCATCTTGACCACAGGAGAAAAGACTTCATCAAAGTCAACACCATGCTCTTGCTTAAAACCCTTAGCAACCAATCGAGCCTTATATGTCAGCTTGGGGTGTCCAGGGGTACTTTTCAGTACACCCACTTGCATGGCAAAGCCTTCTTACCCTGAGGCAAGGAAATCAAATCCCAAGTCTGATTCTTATGAAATGAGTCAAGCTCAGACTGTATAGCCCTCTCCCAAGAGTGACATTCACCTCTGTGCATAGCCTCATCATAAGTGAGAGGCTCTCCTACATCTGTAACCAGTACATAATCCATAGAGGGCACAAAACTATCAGGAGGTCATCTATCTCTAGTAGAGCATCTCAACCTAGGCTCTGCTACCTAACCAACATCCTTTCTAACATCAGCATGTCTACCATCTTGGCCATGGGCATCATGTGATGCTGCACACTATCTAGCTAGCCATGGAGCGGGCAAAACGGGAGCAGGTAGCTCCTCCTGAAAGATAACTATACATACCTCAACCACTTTCTCAGGTTGCATATGCATTTTGTTTTTGTGAAAGATGACATCATGGTTGCAGATCACTTTCCATGCTTGCGGATCCCATAAATGGTAGCCCATTTCTCCTGCATCTCCATAGCCAATGAAAATGTATTTGACACTTTTAGGATCCAGCTTATTGTGTTTGTCCTTGGGCACATGGCAGAATGCCTCACATCCAAAGACGCGCAAATGATCATAAGAGGGGGCCTTGCCTGCCCATACCTCCTCTGCAACCTGAAAGTCAATGCCACTGCTAGGTGACCTGTTAATGAGATGCACTACAGTAGTAGCTACCTCAACCCAAAAGTGTTGCGGTAAGCCAGCCTGGCTAAGCATGCTACGGACCCTTTCTTGAATGATCCTATTCATGCGTTTAGCCATACCATTCTGGGGAGTGGTGTAAGGGGCTATCAACTGACGCTTAATACCTCGCTCATCATAAAACTGCTCAAAAGCACGTGATACATACTCACCCCCATTATCTGACCTTAGGCATTTTAGCCTTTTCCCAAACTGGTTCTCTGCAAATGCAAACCAATGTTTAAATGTGTCTAAGATATCGGATTTTCTCTTGATAGGATAAGCCCAAACCTTACATGAGTAATCACCTATGAAAGTAACAAAGTACTTTGCCCCACCAAGTGACTGGTAGGGCATGGGCCCACATACATCTGAGTGCACAAGAGCCAAGGGCTTACCCATGTGTTTCTTATCAAACTTTTTATGCATATTTCTAGTCTGCCTGCCATACAAACAATTATCACAAGAATCAAAATGCAAAGAGTCAAAAGGTGGAAGATACTGCTAAGCACGAAGCATTTTCATTCCTTTAAGAGACATATGCCCCAAACGAGCATGCCAAAGGGATACATGGGGGATAGAACCCACGAACAAAACATGATCCAATGTAGCTCTAGATACAAGTAAGGGATAGAGGCTACCAAACTTGGCACCTCTTGCAAGCACAAGCCTGCCACGAGTAATCTTCCATGCAGAGTCTTCCATGCCAAAGGGATACTGCAAAGCACGAAGCATTTTCATTCCTTTAAGAGACATATGCCCCAAACGAGCATGCCAAAGGGATACATGGGGGATAGAACCCACGGACAAAACATGATCCAATGTAGCTCCAGATACAAGTAAGGGATAGAGGCTATCAAACTTGGCACCTCTTGCAAGCACAAGCCTGCCACGAGTAATCTTCCATGCAGAGTCTCCAAAAGATACAAAATACCCTCCTGCATCATCAAGTTGTCCAGCTAACATAAGGCTACAAGTCAACTCAATTATATGGCATACATCATGCAAAACAAAAGAACTACCAGAAGGAAACTGTAGCCTAACATCTCCAATGCCCACAATGTCAAGAGACCTGTCATCACCAAGACGCACAGAACCACACATGGTACCATAGGTATGAAACCAATCTCGATAGGATGTCACATGAAAGGACGCACCCAAATCCAAGAGCCAGCACTGCGCATACATAGAATGTATCTCAAAAGCCTGTAAGGCATCGCATGAAGAAGCTACAAGTATGTAATCATCATCTGAATGAGTGGCTTGCATGACATTAACATATTCTATCTTCACACTGGACTTTGCAAGTATAATACTACACTCATAAGACTTTTCCTACACTTTTTCTTTTCCCTTTTCCTTGCGCTTATCATCGCGCATCTTATGGCATTGCAGCCTAATATGTCATACCTTCGCACAATAATGATAGCTAAGATCAAACTTCCATCCACTAGAATTTTTACGACCATGTGACTTGGACCTGAACTTTTGAGAGTCCTTGCCCTTAAGATCATTATCATGCCTGCCATGTGACTTGGACCTGAACTTTGGAGACCATGTGACTTGGACCTAAACTTTTGAGAGTCCTTGCCCTTATGATCATTATCATGCCTGCCATGTCTACCACCTCTAACAGTCAATGCATGTGAAGTGCAGGAAGCATCATTGTTTCTCCTGTTCATTTCCTCAATCAATAAAGCACTCTCAACATCTTCGATTTTCAGCCCATCAAGCTTGTTCGTGCATATGGTAGTACGAAAGATATCCCATGATTCAGGCAAGGTGCTAAGCAAAAACAACAGGTGCAAGTTGTCTTTGAACTCAATACCCTGTGACAACAGACTCTTCATGATAGCATGAAACTGACTAAAATGGGATGAAAGGGACGTCCCCTCCTTCATGCGAAGGTCCATTAACTGCTTTAGCTAATACATCTGTGATGCAAGACTCTGCTGTGCATAGAGCTCCTGAATCTTCTCCCATAAATCCCATGCACTCTAATTCTCATCTTCAACAATATTATGATGGACCTCTTCTGAGAGTGACAAAATAATGGTGGACTTGCATAGCTCATCAACTTCCATCCAAACATCATCATCCATATCCTCAGGTTTAACACCCTTGAAACATAAAGGTTTAATCTGCAACTTTTGCACCAAAACCTGCCATGTTTGGGACTTCCAATATCCATAGTTGGTACTATCCAACTTGGCAATGTTAAAGAGAGTTGTGTCTTTCAGATGACCAGCCATACTGTCCCAAATCAATGCAAAAAAGTAATATTGTAGGTTGTTGTAATTAGCAAAAAATGCACTAAAACCACTGTTAAAGACGGCTAAAAGAGTGGAATTCACCAAGAGAAGCACCTGTCCACCAAATATGACCAAGAGAACATCAAATAGTAAGCATTACCCTCATAGAAGTGCTCAAAATCTACAGATTTCATCTTGCTATAATAAATGACAACAGTATGTAAAACTATCCCAAAATGAAGCAATCACTGATACATATGTCACTACAACTACTAGGTAGCAAGATACATCCAACAGTGAGTGTCCAGGGGCAAGAAGATACCAAGAATTGTCAAACTAATCACGTGTCAGGCAAGAGACATCTCATAGGTCTAGAAGTCGTGCATGTAATGGGTCTCGGGGTAAGAGAAGAGACCAAGCACAAGCACAACTGATAGAGCAAGAAGGTCAATACATAACCATCCAAGATGCATACAAAACTAACAAACCTATGACAGAGATAGGTGCCAGCCCCAATAGGAATATCAAATCAGCCCACTACAGACTAACTGCAGACATAAAGCTCTCAAGAGAGCAAATGCATATAACTGTCCCACAAGCTCAAGCTGAAGTGTAAATAAGACTCTATGTACATCCGAATATACCAAGAGGCTCCCACTGGAAGTGAAATCAAATGCAAAGAGAGCAACGACGCTCTAATACATCGAATACATAGCATTAGGCATGCCAAATCCTAGTAGTGTACTTCCGGAGCATAAATCCCAAGCTACCTCAAACCCGTAAAGCATAAGAAGAGCATGTAATTGACAACCAAATGTAATGCCCAATAGATCCAAAATGCTCAAATACATATGAAGATGAAGCTCCAAGTAACTATCAAGCATGGGCAAACCAAGTGGCATCCATATCTGACCAAAGCATAAATGCAAGAAGCTTGAATGTCAAGCAGGGACAATAGGCACAAATCGGTCCAAAGCATGCCAACTGAAACCAAATGCCAATGATGAACGACCAAGTCAAATCCTAAGCCAAGCTCAAAGGCATCCTAGAACCAAGAAAAAGCATTTGACAACCTCCAAATACATTGGTATGATCATTCAAACCTCTAGTGAACACCCCGTATCCATGAACCAATGCATACACCAAGTAAATGAGCTTCAACCCATTATATTACAACAAGCAATTTACTATTAAATGAAGCTCAAATGGTGCTCAAATCTGCTCAAAATCAACCCCAAAGCATAGACATAGCATCCCATAACATTCGAGCATCACCGGGCATCAATAGGCATCAAACGGGCAATGCTAAAAAGCATCAAACGGTAAATGTCAAGTACTGCCCTATTTTGACAGTCCTGGGACTGTGTATACAGCAAGGGCTAAAGGGGGAAGCACTCGAATCGATCATCGGGATCCAAGCACTAATGCCAGGGAGTCCAACAATGATCAGGAAGGTTGCCAAGAGTGCCGAGAAGCCGAGGAAGAGCAAGGAAATGCCATGAGTAGGTCAACCCAGCCCCCTAAAAATGCGCCAAAATTTACGCAGACTGTTACTGGGGGCCTAGGGGGACTTCAATAGTCCTCAAGGGCACTTGGCAATGTCAAGGGGGCTCCAATGCAGCCTGGGAAGAAGCTAATGAAGGTCCGAGAGCTCGGGGAGGAGGCGGAAGATCAAAACATACCTGCAAATAAAGGTGCCATGGCTGCCATTAAAGCTCAGGTTGAAGCTCTTCAAATCCGGGCTGAAGAGAATGTCGAGCAAGCTCCAAAGCCTTTTGCTATGATACCAATTAAAAGGGAAGTGGAACCTAGGAGGAAGAAGATTGGCAGTGAGAGCTATGACGAATGGAGAGCAAGAGCCAAGAGAGTGAGAGACTCAAAAGTGGGAACTCCTGTGTGGCCGGGCCTTCCTTTATTCAAACTGTCACTAAAAGAATAAAGAATAAGTGACTGTGACGGACGCCCGCCACTTGCAATGTGCAGTGGCGAGTACTGTTAGTGTAGTAATACACGAGCGGCTAGGCGGAGGTACCTTTACCCCCAACAATGCTAGTGCCAAATAACAAGCAACTAACAAGAGTGTGGGAGCAACACAAGATGGACAAGAGAAGAGACATGCAATGAACAAAGAGAGATAGAGAAAAGAAGGGATCAATAATAAACTAAGATGGATAAAAAGACTATATGAAAGTAGACTTTAAAACTCTAAGTGTGAAAGTATTGATGAACAAAGATAGACTTGCTCTATAACTATGCTAACTATAATAGTTGTGTAAAAAGGCACTACAAGGGAATGGGGCGATAGCGACAGCGAATGTAAAATAGTAGTGTTCCTAACAACATCACTAAAAGCGATACTATATACATCACTATTAGTGTCATAAATTTTCTTTTTGGGATGCTAATAGCGACGCTAAAAATCAAAAAATACAGTAATTTATTTAAAGCATATAAAGAAAAATATCAAAAAATACAATTTTGACCCAAAAAAAGAAGAAAAATAGATTTTACGTATGAAAAAATTACAAATAGTTATGAATATGTATGTGAATGTATGGTGGGGCTAGGGCATGAGGGTTAGCCTTAGCTTATCTCCATTCTTTATGTTTCAGTGTGTGTTTATTGCCTTCCATGTAAGAAAAACACAGAGAAAATACTATTTACACCTACCATCGAATGCAAAATCATAAACGGTAGGGGGAAGGGGGGACTGTGGGAAGTTGAATATCATTGGAATGTTGATTTTATGCATATTTGATATATAGGATCTAATTATTTTAAGTCTTTAAAAAAGGGCAGTAGCACGAATTATTTGAGTGCCGCCTTGGCAACGATGCATTACGTTAGGGTGAAATCATGAAAATTCGGCCCTATAAAAAGACCATGAGGTGAACTCAAAGGGTTCGATGTGAGGGGAATGGGAAAGGGTTCGTTGTAGTCTCTTATCTACGTGGTGGTGCTGAGTGGCTAGCACTCATTGTACTTGTTGGTGCCGAGCCTGATGTCCTCTTCTTTGCTAGCATATCGACCTTTATCGGATGGATGTAAATATGAATTTTTTTATATAGGGACTTGCATGATGAGATCTATATACAGTAGCCTAAGGGCTTTGAAGAAAAAGGCAAGGGAACACCTATTGTGCAAGTTGAGAAAGAGCATGTATGGCCTTAAGCAAGCACCCAGGAAATGGTACCACAACTTTGATGCTTTTATACATTCACAGGGATATATCCATAGTGCTATGGATCCATGTTTGTACATGAAGAAGCCTTGTGATGGCAACGTTATGATTTTGGTACTCTATGTGGATGATATTAGTATTGGTGGGGAGAGCTCATGATGCGCTAGATGTTGTGAAAACTTAGCTCAAGAAGAGCTTTGAGATAAAGGACATGGTACAGGCCTCGCATGTTCTTGGGATGTGCATCACACATGATCACTCTAAGGGACTCCTTTATCAATCAGGAGGAGTATATCCAAAAAGTCCTAGAGAGTGATTTCATATACATGACATTAAGCATATTAGTTGTCCTCTATCTTCTCAGGTGAAGGTTAATCAAGCCTATTGTTTGCAATCTAATGAGCAAAAGGCCAAGATGGCCAAGATCCCTTATGCAACTGCCCTAGGAAGTTTGTTGTATGCCATGATAGCCACTCGTCCTGACATAGCATTTGCAGTGGAAGTTGTGGTATGCTATATGGCTACACCTAGCAAACGGCATTGGGATGTCATCAAGGGTATCATGAGGTACCAAAATGGCATAGTAGCTATGTGTATATATTATGGTGGCCAAATATAAGAGTCATGGGGTACACTGACTCTGATTATGCAGGACATAAAGATAGTAAGAAGTCCACCTCTGGCTATGTATTCAACTTTGTTACAAGTATTGTTTCTTAGATGTCCGGGTTGTAGAAATACATGGCTCTCTCTACTACCGAGGCCAAGTATGTAGAAACCATTGAGGCATGTGAGGAGACTCTTTGATTAGGCCAACCTTAATATTACTCATGTGGTCCCTACACTGCATTCAAATTCTATGACTGCTATCCAATTAGCCAAGATTTTGATCTTCCATGCGAAGACAAAACACACTAAGGTGTGTTACCACTTCATCATGTAGGTCATTGAGGACAGGTCTATTGACCTTATCAAGATCTCAACTAACCAAAATCCTATAGACCTGCTCACAAAAAGTCTCTCAACTGAGCATTTTTCCTTCCTTAGGAAGTTGGTGGGCACACAATTTCCTTTAAGTGAGGTTTTTAGGGGTAAATGCACATGTGCCTAGCCGCCTGTGTATTACTACACTAACAATACTCGAACACCTGTACACTACAAGTAGTGGGTGCCCATCACTGTCACTTCATTCTTTATTCTTTCAATGGCATTTGAATAAAGGGAAGGCCAGTCACACATTGTGATTGTTGGAGTTCCCACATTTTGTGTCTCTCTCTCTCTTGCTCTTACTCCTTTCACCATAGCTCTTGCTTCTACTCGCATGCTTCCACTCTAGGCTCACTCCCTTCATTTACTTTCTTGTATAGATGGCTAGGACAAAGCAAACTACAAAAATGATATCATCATGGGACCCTCACATTACATGGTAGGGATCCATCTCTAGGGAGAGCATGCAATAGCAAGAGCGGCTAGTAGCTCTAGGAAGAGCATGCCATCACTATACAGGCTAGAGCTCGACAAAAGTGATATCAATGGGTACATCCTCAACAAACTAAAGAGAATCATAGACCACCATGAGTCTACCATTCTCAAGCTCCCATTCACAAGAATTGTCAAAGATATATGTTGGAGAAGCAATCTAGACTATCACTAGTATTCTTTAGTGCTATTTTGCATCCATGAAGCTACAGAAGACTTTATGGTCAACTTTTTCCAAGATTCATACATTCTTGCAGCTCATGCACACAAAGTTACAATTATGCCAAGGAACTTCACATCCCTTCAGCTTTTGAGGTTATGGTATGACAAATTCTTAAGCTCAGATGGCATTTCTAGTAAAAAAATGAAGGGACTTTTGGAAATCCCTCCCTTGAAAAGAAGGTAAAGGTGACCGACATCAAGGAAAACCCTCACACTCCCACCAAATGAGGCTATTCGCTCATAGGAGAATCTCACACTCCCAACAAATGAGGCTAAACGCTTAGAGGATGACATGTTGAGAAGGAAGAAGCATGAGACATATGTCGGGGAGACCAATGCTATTAATGTGATCAACAAGATTCATGAGAGGCACATTAGTTTGCACAAGCAGAATCGTGAGCTGCTTGATATGCTTGGTCCATCTTTTCATGTCCTACTGCCTCTACAAAGGCCACACCAATAGTAAGACTTGAGTGCCATCCTATTTAGAGAGGACGTTTTGGTGCTTGCAGACCTCCAAAGGAGGTCAACAATCATGTAATGAATGTGTTCCTGAGGTATATTTGTTAATTCATGATACTTGAAATTTTTGCATGCTTTTCTTCGTATCAAATAGCTTGAAACTTATTGTTTGTGTAATTTTGATGCTTAATTCTTGTAAATCTACCATTTGATCAACAAGACAAGGTGTCCATCCTAGAATCCTTGCTATCCACCACGATCTTAATTCAAGAGAGGACATCCCTTGTGGATGTATGCCCATGGTACAGAGATTGCAACTTAGATCTTGTACAATACCTTGTGATAGCATACCATGAAAGGTAAGGAAATGTTTGATATGTTTTTTTTTTTAATATCTTTAATCTATTTTGTTGTAATCTTGTTATCCTCTTTGCCTTATAGATCTCATAATAGTATTTGATATCATGATAAAGAGATGCTTCCTAGCCAACTCGACATATGGATATCATGATAATGAAAAGAAGTAAGTTCCTTAAGCCCATGAGAGGGAGGGTAAGAAAGAGAGAGAGGTAGTAATATTGTCTTCCTTTATCAAAACAAGTCCATTGGGAAACTCATCAAAGGTTTTGAGATTGTCACCCAAGATAATGATATGCTAGAGAATATACATATAGCCAATTGTAGAGTGCCAAAGTTAGGTGGTGCAACCATAGCTGCAAATGTAGAGTTTATTACAATGCCAAACTGCTCCTAGAGCATCTGCTTGGGATCCAAACCAACAATGTAAGTTTAATATTTTCTTAAATTAACTTAGCATAGTGTTAATGACTTGATAGTTACCCTCATTTTTTACAATGTTTTGCAAGGTGATCATATGACAAATTATAGGAATGACAACCTTCTTTTATTCAGAGCAGTCAAGAATCTGATGAGCTGTGCAATGCATAGAAACGTCTTGATACCACCTGTCTATGCATCTCCCACCTCCCAAAAAGTCAAAAGGACTAAATCCCATCTAAATACCATACATTTTGATTATTGGATCCAATTGATGAGGGAGGGGATAATAGTGACAATTTTGAGAGTTCAAACATAGAAAGAATAAAAAGACTGTAAATAAGATACAAATTTATATACAAATCAAGAGTTACCTTGTTATATATTAAAAATACCCTTGTAATCAAATTCAATCATGGATAAAAGAATTAAAATTATTTTTTTATTGCATTTTGTCCCTATTATTTACAACTATTGCATATTCCTAGGAAAGTGTGTTTTGTGATAACGTCTCCAAATAAAGTATTTCTCTCTTTTTTGTGGGACACCTACACATAAGTCCACCATGATTAGCATTATCACCAAATAAAAAGACCTATATCTTAGAAAATACCACAAATTTTCGGATTACGTATTCTATTTACCTTGTGACCATTTTACTTGAACAAATAAGCAATAGGGATATTTACATCCTCATTTGCTAGGTTCATTCACACTTGATGTTAGGAGACATTTGCTCTTACAGTAGGCATCACGTCAAGAGCTCATCCTCTAACCAAACCTCTAACATCATCATAAGATTATCAATGGCATTTTGTAAGTCTTGATCATTGATCGCTACAAGCTTTTCATCCACATAATGCAATCTCATGTAATACAAAGTCAAAATAAAACTTTGTGATGCAATCATATATGCGCAGACAATTGATTTCCATTGTATTTTAGACATAATCCCACACACTTCTTTGTATCCCAACTTTGACCTAAGAAGTCAATCCATCTCTCTGATTTGCATATGAACATTGATTATGTTTTGCAAACTTCCTCATCATAGATTATGCTTTTCAATTTACGTATGAACATTGCTTATATTTTCCAAACTTCATCATCATTAAGAAAGTCCACAAAAACATGTAATGGTATGAAGATTGTGATCTTTGCCTATCGACTCGCTACATTGGGTTGTAGATATCTTTGAATATTTGCATAAATCTTTAACCTAAAAGTTTTACATGATTCTACCTCTCGGATTAACCACTTTGTGCTATCTAGAGCTATGAATGAAAGAGCCCTAAGAGATCTATATTGTGTCATGCTTGATGTTGTATTGTAAAATTTATCATAAAAGAAAACACCTTCCTCAACCAATGACCTATTTGAGGTTGATTTGTACAAATTCATGCCACCAATAGAGCCATGAACTACATCAAATATTCTAACTATGCTTTCGATAGGTTGCCAATCTTCAAGATTTGATAGATATATATCTCCAAACATAGCCAAACTTCAGCAAATTCTTGAAACAAAAAAAATAGAGTTTAAAGCCTATTAAAATATTCTAGTAAATTTACAGTTTGGTATATAGTATGGTGTGTTAATAATCCAATTTTCTAAGTGTCAATGAATTCATTTTCATGTTTTCTCCTCTTCTCTGTCTATAACATGATCCAAGAACCAACAAAGATGGTAGTAGGAATCCACCTATTGTTGTCAAGGTCCAAATTGATGTGCATTGTGATTGCTCTGATAGAAGACAAAGGATGTTGAGAACATGAGCCTTCCATTGAAATAGAAGATGAAGTAGAAGAGAAGGTTGAGTGAAAAGAGAGAATAACAAATCTTCTGGAATGCTGAATTATGAAAGAGTGGAGTTTGTACGAATTTTATATGTGTTAGTGACGCATCTTGGGGCCAATCCCCGAGGTGCAAGAGAGTCACAGTGGAGCCGTGGCAATTAGCCGAGAGGTGCTTCCCTATGTGTGTATTACGATGCATTATGCCTATATATAGTGGCAAAATGCTCTAATCAATCAGCATGATATGCATTACTAAAATTTTCATTTGGCTCTTTTCATGATTTCAAAAATCCCTACTTTACCATAACAATAGCTCTCACCCTATCAGTTGGCTTTCTCTCTCTAAAACTAAAAGGCCTAACCTTGAGTCCAAATCTCCCCTAATGTGGAGAACTACTTATTTGTATTATTGTTATGTCGATGGAGGCCCTTGATGGATTTCTCTAGATTTTGGATACATGATTTGGTGCTCTCAAATCATATCCCAATCATGATAAAATTTCAAGAGATATATGTGAAGAGGACCTTGTCCCTTTAAACTCAAGGCATTGTGCCTCAATAATAACCATATTTCATACATGTGAAAGATTTAGTTCAAAAATGTGAAAACATACTATAATCATACCATCTTATCATTTTATCTTGTATTGTAGCTTGTACATTGCCTCCCCCACATAATAAATGTACCAATGCTTCTAAGTGTTGCAAGAGTGTGGTGTGCTTGAGGGGTGTGGCTAGATTCCTATGATGTGCATGGTATTTTTCATGTTTGAAGATTATTTATATATAGACTAAATGGGTTTTACACACACACACACACATTTTGAAGAATGTTGGGTTATGAGATAAGGTGCCAAACTAGCTTGGAATAAGCCACTCAAAAAAGTGTGCATTTTTTCAAGGAGATGTACATGCATCAAGAACTTATGCTATCATGGCTAGGAATGACATGTAGATTACATCTAGTATCATGTTATTTTGTCCTATTCTACTAGCAATGTGCGACTCTTCCTTTGTTAAGAGATTGTCAACAAGTAAGGGATGTTGTACTAGTTTTTTTCTTAATGGAAAGTTGCATATGGTTTTCAACACTCATAGGGAAGCATATGTTGGATCCACAACTAGAAGTCCTCATAGCTTTTCTTTGTTTAGTTGTAGTCATAGTTAGCTCCTAATTGGAAATGGAAGCTTGGATGATATACCATTCCCACTCAAATGTGTCTCATCCTTCTACTTTCCATTCTTGATATTGTATCTCCTCCAAGCTCTTCTACAAACTTTTTTGTGTGAAAGGAGGGAATCAACCAGAGGCTCTCGTCAGCTATGGCATTGGGGATGAGCTATGAGAGCTCCTTTGGGTATTGAGTGCAAATCTATTCTTTCTCTTCCCATGTCACTAGTACTACTAGAATCTTTTCATGCTCATGAGCTAGAATATCAATGTGAGGTTGAGCATACATCCACGAGCAAGTAATGATAACGCATTGCCCATTTCCTTGAGGCAATTGATTATCAAGCAATTCTCCTTCTATATCATTTCTTTGTCCATCTCCTTAAGAAATTTCATCATGAGCTTAGACTTCAAGTTTGCTGGAGGTTTGGGTTAAGAAGAGTATATATCGGTATTTTTTGTGTTGGTTGCAATCTTTAACTCAGAGTTTGCACCCTCATTGAAGCATTCCTGATTGAGTTTATAGATTTAGTAGTAGTTGGGAGCTTTGATAGTTTGAATTTCATCTTGATTTGAAAGTGGTAGCTACAAGTTTAGTAGGTTTGGCATTGTTAGTAATCAAGGATATTTTCTTACTCGGATCCTTGGACAGATTGGAAGCAAATGTTTGCTTAGAAGTTACATGTGTGGATTTGACAACAACCTCAAATGGGTATTGTCAAACTTCAATGTTTCTATTTCATTTCCTTTAGTATCCAGATCCTAGATTAACACTGCAAAAAACTTTACTAAACATCGCATATAAAATCAAAAATGTTGAATGCGTCTTATCCCTATTTAGAGCATGTATATAAGCACATGTGTAGGTGCATCAAAAATGCAAACTAGATATGCATATAAATCTTCTTGTAAATGTGATCATAAACATGCTTGGAAAAGTGTGTCTATAATAAGCATCTACACTTCTATTGTGCTTTAGTGCTTGAACGAGTGACTGGCTCTATAAATCACAATGATTGTTACATATAGGCCCATATTGATATCCATCATTACCCTTATGAGTGGATCTTGTATGCATTGCTTATTTGAGTTCCTTATGGAGCTTTAGGTAGCATCTTACACAGACTAACAAGCCTACAAACAACTAAGGATAATTAACATAGGGGTCCTACCATGGGACCTTACATATCAGTCATCTTGACCAATGCAGCCCATTACAAGTAAAGGTTGCACGAGGACATGATGGAAGTGGTTCAACCTCTCATTGCGTAGGTCGTAGGTTCAAACCCAAGGGATGAGATAAGACACCTTGGAGGGGTGCTTTTTTGCATTGGGAGATGTAATGAGCCCTTGTGGCTCACCCATAACCAACGCATGCTCTGGGGCCCCTACATGAATGGCTCACCTATAACTAGCACATGTTGTGGGGCCCCTACATGAATGGCTACGTATAGATTTATGCATGGGCCCCATGTTTCATGGCCCATGTGCTTCTATTTCCAACAACTTGGATAGTCATGTCGAATTGTAGGGACCCATGCCATTGAAGCACTAATGTGTGACTCACTATCCTTCACATGTTCAATTATTAGTTTTTCAAAATAATGATAAATGTCACATGCACTGTCTATTTTGATGTGGCTCTTTGAAAACTACTTTGATCAATCAAGGTACATAGTTCAAAACCCAATAGTAGATAACTAAGAATACCATTCTTTATTGTGACTAGCAAGGTGCTTACAAACTTATCAATTTTCCTTTAAAATATTGATGTTTCAAACTTTTAAAAGGGAGAAAAAGAAATAATGATTACACTAATTACTTAAACACATGTTAGCATAATATTGTCAAAACAGCATTGTAATAAACAAAAATCGTCTTAAATTGGTTATTGAACATCAAAAAGCTTGAATTAATAGTAAAGGTCAAAAGAAAAAAGAGAGCTCACAAGAAAATCATCTTGAGTTGGTTATTGAACAGTAAAAAACTTAAATTACTATAGTAAACATCCAAAAGGAAAAGAGAGCTCACAATTGATCTTATGAGATCTCAAGTTATATGCAATTGGCATGTTTTTTAAATTAAAAAGAATATAATTGTGCAAAGAGAGGTCTCTATCAAGTAGAATATGGAAAAATAGATCTCCTAATTTTGCAATGAGTGCAAAAGGGGGGAATCGTTATCACAATGTTGAGATGGCAATCTCAACATGTGTGGACATTGATGGTGAACTGCTTGGCTAAATGGGTCTACATGTCCATACTTAGCATGTTGATGGCCATTATGATCCTCACATGGCCCCACTAACTTATCACTTATTGGTTAGTTACACCTACCTACACTTGGCATAGTTATAATGCCAATTGATTAGTATAGTCAGTTATGCACTATTTAACTTAGTAGGCTACTTTCCTTTATGTTGTATCTTGTCTATACTTTATGTACATTGCATTGTGAGAGGAAGAATGAAGAAAAACTAGCAAGAAACTTTTTTGGCCTCCATCTCTCTTCTTGTGTTCTTGAGTGAGCTTGTATGTGTTCATCACAATGGCTCAAGCAAGTCTCCCCACCACATGATTCGTGATATGGTATCAGTTCAACGCCACTAAGAGAGGTTGATTTTGAAGGTTGAAGCAAAGGAGAATGAGTAAGAATTCAAACAAGCAAGAAATTGGTAAGAAACTCTCCCATTCTCTCTCTTTTCCTTGGATAATGCCTGTGGAGGCACTGGAAGAAGGGGAAGCAAAAATCTCACATTGTTATAAGATTTGGTATACAAGCAAAATAGTGTATATTTTGCACATCAATCCCCTTATTGGATCGCTACATTTTTTGCCATTTGAGGTCATTTTAGGCACCATTTTAGCTTCGCAAGGTTACAAACATTAGTTTTAGGGCATACAATTTTGACTATATCGACCGTTCTTAGGTGTATGGGTTACAGATTTTAAACATGTAAGTTCTCGTGTTTGTCTAGAAGCAAACACAAGATTTATTTGTGAACATATTGCAAATTGTATGTATGATTGAGAAATTAGTGAAAAAGGCTACCTAATTCATTGTACATCTTGTGAAGGGTTGCAAAAGATCTACTTGTTATTTGGTATTTAGTTGTGTCATAATGGCTAAGAATAGTGGAAATCCACCTATTGAGAAGCTACACAAGAACAACTACCTATCATGAAAGTTTCATGATGAACTTCCTTATTGGAAAAGGTTTCTACGAGTTTGTTTCACAACGTGAAGAAAAGGAACCACATCTAAATGATCCTCTAACTGCAAAAGAATTAAAGGCATGGAAAAAATGGAATACAAAAGATAAAAAGATAATATATTCATCATCTGCAATCATTGATAACACTATGCTTGGACATATTAGAAGTGTAAAAAATTCACATGCAACTTAGACAACCTTCGAGAACATATTTTCTAAAAATATAGTGTTTGTTTTTCATGTAGCATATGATGAATGTTGTTATACGAAAGGTGACATGTGATAATGTATGGTATGTTGATTCATGTGCATCCAATCATATGATCAATCATGTTGAATGGTTTAGTGAGATATAAGATTTACAAAGCCCAAGTTAAGTAGAGACAGATGATGATTGGTATCATATGATTTCACATATTAGAAATGTTTCTTTATCCTTGCATAATGGTCAAGCAAAGTATTTGTTAGATGTTTTACATGTGCCCTCCATCACAAAGAATTTGGTATGTTGGTCAAATGGTAGAGCAAGGATTTCAAGTTAGATTTAATGAAAAGGGTTGGGGTTGCTTTATTGAAGACTTCAATAATAAGTGCAAATTGGTTGCAAAAGGAAGCAAAGTTGGCTGTGTGTTTACTTTAGATGATGCTAGAATTTCTACTATAAATACTATTATGTATGCTAAAAGGCAAAGACGTGGTTGTAGACATTGAAATATAGAACAAATATATTGGGCATCCAAATCTGCAAAAGTTGAAATTAATGCAATCAAAAGGATTGGTTATAGGTTTTCATACATTCAAAGTTGCAAAATTATATCAAGTTTGTGAAGCATGTCAATTTGGGAAGCATGCAAGACAACCATTTTCACATGACAGAGATATAGACAAGAATATAATTGATATTGTAGGTACAGATGTTTGGGGGCCTACCTAGAATTTTTCTCTTGATAGCAGAAAGTATTTTGTTATAATCATTGATTATTTCTTTAGGAAACTCTGGGGATATTTCATGAAGAAAAGAGTGAAGTGTTTTAGCACTTCAAAACTTTTAAGTATGTTATTGAAATAGGCACATACCTGAAAGTTAAGTGCTTGAGGTCAAATGGAGGGACTGAATACCTTTCTAATGAGTTCAATGATTTTTTGAGGTCTCATGGGATAAAGCAACAACTTATATGCATGTGTACCCCACAACAAAATGGGGTTGTAGAAAGGAGAAACATACATATTGCAGAAGTTGCACATGCATTGATAGTTGAAAAGAATATATCCAAATATTTTTGGTCTAAGGTTGTCCATACTACCATCTACAATATAAATAGGTCTCCCACATCTATACTTCATGGTATGACTCTTAAATAATGTTTTATTACATATGTTCATTATGTGATGACTTAAGGAAAAAATTGGACCCAAAGGCTAAAAAATGTATTTTCATTGGATACTCTACTGAGTTGAAAGTACATCATTGTTATAACCATGTTGATGGTGACTTTCGGGTGAGCAAGGATTTTTTTTTTAATGAGATGAGCAATTGGTGTACATCTAGTGGAGATGCATTAGATTATGTTTATAATCATGATTGTCATGTACGTAATTGGTATGCATCTAGTGGAGATGCATTGGATGATGTTGATAATCATGACAGTCATGTGCAAATAGACAAAAAAGAAAGAATCATGCACTCTTAGTGGACCAAAAACATCAGCTATAGTGGTAGATCCACAGTCACTTTGGGTGATAAGGAGCAGCCCTACATCTTCAATTGCATCTATAGTATTATAGGTAATGACAAAGGGAAGAAGAAAGTGTCAGATGATAATAATGCATCTATCAATCATGCAGTTCTTACTGGAAATTCTAGTGGCTTAGAGAGTTTCAATGATGAGCTTGGTATTCCTTCAGTCAAGACACTAAGTATAAAGAGAGCACATGGTAATATAAAGACTCTATTTAGTGATCCAGCGGTATGCAGTCTAGTAGGGTGAGATACCATGTAAGAAGATTTGGTTTTAAGGGTTATATTGATCACCATTATACTTATATGGTAATTGGTAGTTGAGGATGTTGTGTGCACTTGTTTTGAGAAGGCTATTGATCATGCTTATTGGGATGCAAAAATGGATGAGGAGAGATGGCAAGAGACTAACAGGACTTGGGATCTAGTACCATTTTCCAAGGGCAAGAAAGCTATTGGTGGCTGTAAGTGGGTCTATAAAGGCTATGCACAGATATATAGCATAGATTATAAAGAGACATTCAATCCAGTTGCTAGGATGGAAACTATCAAATGTATAACTGCTTTGGTAGCAACAAAAGGTTCGAGTTTACAACAAATGGATGTGGAGAATGTCTTCTTGCATGGCGATTTGTAGTAAGAAGTAGTGTATATGGAGCAACCAATAGGTGATGAGGATTTAGAGCATCTCACATATGTATGTAGATTAAAGAAGGTGCTCTATGGACTATAACAAACACCTAGAGCATGGTCTAACAAGATTGAAGAGTATCTTGTCAACATTAGATTTTATGATTTTGATGCAGATCGCTCACTTTATGTGAGGAAGGGCTATGCAAGGATCATTGTAGTCATCTATATGGATGACTTGATTAGTATAGGTGTGGTTGTGATAGTGGAATTGCTAATGTCAAGAATCGTTTGAAGGAAAAGTTTGAGATGAAGGATGTGGATGAGCAAAGATACCTTCTTAGTATTGAGGTGATCAGACATGATGATGGTATATGGCTATCCCAAAGGCAATATGAGTTGGACATATTATCCAAGTATGATGTGATGGCATGTAACCCACTTTCAATGCCATTGGAGCAAAATGATCTTATGTGTTCTCAATTTACTTTTGGAAATGGATAACTCTCTGAGAACCTTTTCCTATTGAAAATCCACATGCGAACAACTCCTAGGTTCCTTTCCCAAGGGTTCAATTTGAAATATGAGCTCAATCCAAGTGGTTCTTTAGTTAGTAGAGAAGTGGATTATACATGACTCGAGCATGACAATAATAAATATATCAAGCTGCTAACATGGAGCAATGGTGTTGAGCATATGCAGTCACTATTTGAAGCAACATAGCTTATTGGCATGAGCTTACATGGCATTATACATGGCTATGGAGACTATCAACCCCACAATGCACATGACACCATATAGAAGGCATTAAATAAGGACTTTTGTGTGTTCTTTTTGTGAGAGAATAAGCCTTATGAGAGTAAAATCCATGCAAATAGATGTATCATAGGGAAAGTGGGGCAAAGGGTTTGAATTTGTGCACCTCAATTAGTCAATGCACACACCCAAACCATTGCACCATGACCCTATTATTGTAGAATTCAACTTCAAGCAATGTTCATGAACTAGGTTGACACATGCAACTAGGTTTAGGCTTTGGGATTTTGCGCATTAGACAACTTCAGGTAGGTATTGGCAATTCCACCTACCTTGTTGGGAGGGTCCTTTTTGCCAAAGGGGGAGGAATTAGGTAAGGAGACATTGGGCTCCATAACGATAACCTCACTATTGTATTTAATAATCTCTTGCAAATATTTTTTTATGGATATATGGGTTAGTATCTTGTTCTTTTTTAAATCCTTCTCATGGGAATCCGTGATGACTTGTGGGCTCCTTCTCTATCTATCGATCCAAAGTTAGATGATGATAAACATCGTGAGAAAAAGTAGGTATATCCTACTACTTGGGGGTAGAATAATTGCATTCGATGGAGTTGTATGCCTTTGGCTAGCCCCATCTACAAGCCTTCACATTTTACTACCACTTTTCAAATATCTTGGGAATAGTACCTAGAGCAAGGGCTACACATACCCTGTAAACATGCCAAATAACCTATTCACAAATGCATTTTTTGATTGATTCATGGGGGTACCTCCCCTAATAATGTTGGCCTAGGATACATCTATAAACTCACTAATAAGACTATTGGACCTTGCAAGCTAGGTGGATGGTCCTAACTCATTGGATGTTCTCCTCATAGCTGATTTCTTTGTTGAGGAGGATAGGGAGCCAACAGATGCACTTTGTGGCAAAGTGATAATAGGATACAAAGGGTCCTCCTATTCTATTCTCTTCCAACCCATATATCCATAAAAAAATATTTGCATAGAGTATCTTATAGAAAGAGAAAGAAGTATTTTTTGCTTCTATCCATATATGGAGTATCTTGTGTACACTAATCAAGCATAGAAGCAAAAAATACTTCTTTCTCTTTCTACCATGTCTCTCCCTCATTGCTTCTCTTTCAACCAGCAAGAGGGCCAAATGGTCAATCATTTTTTCATTATCCGTAGGGGACTCTCTTCTACAATATTTGCTATAGAGTTTTCTTTTGGGGCAACACCTGCCCATCTTCAAAAGAGAGGGGCATCTCACCATGAGAACTAAATGTGTCTTTTTTTATGTATGATGTTAATGTTGCTAAATTGAATTTTCTTTTAACCATATCTAAGCAAAACAATCTATTTTAAAGTGATATAGATGAATAACACTCACAATTTTTAGAAACTAATCAAATTTTGTTGGAAACGGTCATATGACCTAAGACATCATAATGGTGAAGACTACCTTGCAAAACATAAACCCAAAAAACCAAAAATTTTATTGGTCAAAGTCTAAGATATGGTGGCTTTCACATTTCATAAAATTTTATGGTTAAGAATTAGATTATTACTTTGTAGAAGCGTAGCAACCATACAAAAAAACACATGAACAAGCTATACAAGTAGTAATACATGAAGAGCTTCCACAAGTCTATTTATTATTTATAATTATGGGGAAAGGTGGCATTCCCCCATCTTTCAAGAATATATTCACTTTTCTTTGATTTTCTTTACTTTCCTTTATTGTTGATTATGACAAAGAGGGAAGAAGATGGATTTTAACCTCTGAAAGATTGTATGCATTGAGATTGTAGTTGCCTTTGCTAAAGTAAACCCTAGATTGATGAGATAGAACCGAATGCACAAAGTACATTAATTCTAAGTATAACTACAATAGCGAAGTAGTTACGCTAATATACTAAGTAATTGCAACACAATACCCTAACTAATTAATTAAATACACTTAATTAACTAAATATAACTACATACACTAACTATTGCAACACTATACCCTAATGAATTAGTTGCACTAACTAATTAGCTAAATACATGGAATTAACTAAATATACTAACTAATAGTACTTAATATATGACTAATTGACAATACATGACTAACTAAGAAAAACTTTAGCATTAGGATTAGACTTGAAGTAGACCTGAATCCGTAAGTACCAATAGGGTTTTTGTTGGAAGCCTTTGTTTCTCCACAACTATGGAAACCTTCAAGCAAGTGGACTACAACTCCATCAAAAAATCTAGCTCACAAGAAACTAAAAATTGCCTCATAGAGTTGTCTACATTGCTATATAATTGATTGTTTCATCCAAAATTGGGGTGTGGATGCATATAGCATGATCCAACCCACCCTGTCCACGTTGCACTCTTGCAATATCTAAATGTCAACATGGCCACTTTTTCATCCAAAATTGGGTTGTGGATGCATACAGCATAATCCAATCCACCTTGTCCACACTACACTCTTGCAATTTTTGGAATGCCATGACGATGGACATCCTTAACTGTGGCAAGCTCAATGTCGTCCTCCTTCTAACCTTTGGTTTCTCTGTTCTACCTTTGCCTTTACTAAAGTGAATCCTACAATGATGAGATAAAATGAAATGAGCAAATTACATTAATTCTAAGTACAAATATAGTAGTGAATTAGTTATACTAATACATAAGAATTGCAATGCAAGTCACTAACTAATTAACTAAATACACTAACTAATTAAATAAATACACTTAATTAACTAGATACACTAGCTATTACAACACAAAACACTAATGAATTAGTTGCACTAATACAATAACTAATTGCAACATAATACACTAACTAATTAACTAAATACATTGTTGTAACTAAATATACTAACTAATTTACCAATTAATACTAGTTAATACACTAACTAATTAACAATACATAATTAAGTAAGAAAAACTTTAGAATTGGGATTAGACTGGGAGCATACCTAAATCCATAAGTAGCAATAAAGTTTTTGTTGGAAGCCTTTGTTTCTCCACAACCGTGGAAACCTTTGAGGAGGTGGACTACAAAAATTTTGGTTCAAAAGAGACTAGAAATTTCCTACTAGAGTTGTCTACATTGCCATATGACGGAATTTTTCATCTGAAATTGGGGTGTGGACGCATACAACATTATCCAACCCACCTTGACCATGCTACACTCTTGCAATATTTGGATGCCAATGTATGATGGCTAGCATCCTTAACTATGGCGAGCCCGATACCATCCTTCTACTACCCTTTGGCTTCTCTATTCTACCCCACAACTCCAAATATTTGGATGTCAATGCCATGATACTGAACATCCTTCACTATGGCGAGCCCGATACCATCCTCCTACTACCCTTTGGCTTCTCTATTCTACCCCACAACTCCCAATGTGTGTACCCCACCTAGTAGATTACTTGGAATGCATTAGCACATATCCATGACAATGTACTAGTATCATAGTCACTCAAGCATTCTACCCATTGTTGGACCTTGCATTCATCACAAGCAATCTCTACAACCAGCTCCAACTAGACAACCCACCATGACTCTTGGACTATCTTGATCAAAGCTTCAACAAAGAAGATGATGATGATGATAATGATGAAGAAGAATAATAATAAGAATAAGAAATGAGAATAAGCAACATTGCCCCATATTAGCATGCAGCTAAAGCATTGGTGCAATTGGCGCAACTCACTCGCCATAATGCTTCTAGTGCTACTTTAAAACTCCATGGTCATAATGCTACAAATGGTGAGGATGGCCTTATCATCGCCATCATGATTGAAGAAGAAGTCCTCATCATCCAAGACTCTATTAGCTTGGCCCAACCCTCGCATCGATGTTACTCTCTACTTACAATGTCACTTGGATTGACGACCACCGCTTTTCCTTTCAATCCGTGTTGCTAGTAATCCTGACACTAGTCCATCATCATGTGGGTTAAACACAAGTATTGCCCAATTGGTACCTATTTTTATATTGGGTTCTTTACCTAGTAAGAGGAGGAGAATATCGTTTGCTTGGCTTCTTTCTTTAAATTGTTAGTGTGCAATCTTCTTGGCATATCACTCGTATGTGTGATTGTTATAAGTTAAGGTTAAGAAGCTCAGTCATCTTTCTCAGAGTGCTTAGTTGACTTGCCTTGAGCTACAAGAGGCAATATATTTCAAGTTTCTCAATATTTTCTACCTATGCCAATCAAAACTACATGACCTTAACTTGCAAACCAATGTTTGGATATGCATGCATATTGAGATCCAATACCATTATGTTCAAGAGTGGATTTGGATCGAAAAAAATAACAAACATTTCCATAAATTTTCTTCCTCATATTCATCATTTGAGCTCTTAAGCCATTCAACTGTATACAAGATCTAAAATGGACTATGCTTACTTTTCAATCTACACAGTCTCTTTTTGGCTTGTAGCCCAATCTACTTAGGTCAACATTTCAATCATTATAGTGTTTATGGAAACTTTTTGGCTTGGACAATTTTAGGGTAGCCTAGCCTTGTAAATTGTAATAGTGACACATATGTTTGACATGGACTTTATTTCATATCAACTGGCCATCCTTTCTAATCTTCACTCCTTAGTGCTTTCATTGCTAATACATATCGCATCCTCTACAAGGGCTACTATTGTATCTGAGCATTTTCATTAATTAACTACATTGAAAAGAAAGATGAAGCAACTAGATGTTAAGAAAAGAGATGCCAATGAAGGTCAAAGTTATTTTGCATAAGCAACGAAGATGCTTGAATTCAATGGCCACTCTTGCTCAAGGTATGAAATTTTTAGCTAAAGGATGACTGGTTGAAGAGAATGTTTTTTATCAAAAGAATGACTAGTTGAAATAAATGAAGCCTAGCATATGTGTCTCACCATAATGATAGAAGCACTAGCTAAAATAAAATTAATTATATCACATGTATGTCACCATAATGACAAGATGTCTAAAACAAGCAAGCATGACTCATTGACCTAAATTGGTGTCAATAAAAAGTGGTTGAATGGACCAAAAAAGGGGATAGACACCAAAACTATGACCAAAAAGTGGATAGACACCAAAATTGTGAAATAGGTGGATAGATGTCCCAATCTCTCTCAATGACTCAATATAAAGCTCAAAAACACTAAAACCACAAACAAGGATAATTTTCTAGCTAAATTATTTAATTGAAAAACTTCTTAACATGGCAAACAATTTGAGGTTAACATTTATGAGGCCACATGGCCATTCCTAGTTTGATTCTTACAAGAAAAATTGTCTAGCTCAATTAGTTGTTCAATTTTTTTCACCTATGATACATCTATAATGATGGGATATAAGATTTAAGACTAGTCTTCAAGGTTGAAGCTACTTGTGCGGCTCATTTCCCATTTGAAAAAATTCAAGATAAAATGTACATATAGTAACATTTTATGTACTTTCCTAGACAAGTTTAGAGTGAAAAATCACTATTTATAAAAATCCGATTTACTAAAGTGCAATCAAACTAGTACTCAACAATTATATTTGGAGCTATTGAAAGGTTGACATTTTTCAACAAATTGCAATGACCTCAATGGTAAAGTATTTTTCATTAAATGTTTAATACCATCACAAATCTTTGAGATGATTTATTGTTAGGTTTACTACAAGTTTTCTACTTTCTAACAAAATGGTTCCAAATGTGCTTATTCTAACACTCTTTTTTTTCCCCTTTATGTTTTTCAACTACTGTCATGTGTTGGTTAACTTTATTAAAATTGGCACTTCTTTCTCGAAGAGGGTGCTAATGACCTAATTAACCAACAACTACAAGCAGCATAAATTTCACATAATTAAAAATGAAAATGTTATCATTTAATTTTGGACAATGGACAACTTGTCGATCCCAAAATTGACGCCCCTTGCAATATTTTTTAACCTTGAATTGCTTTCTAGATGAAACACAATAGGATTTCCTAAATCTCCTTCACTCTCCAATTGTTCCTTTCTATCATAAATTACCAACAAGCCTTCAAACTAATTTACCTCTTGGTTTGGCCTTCAATTATACTCCTTAGGTAACAAATTCAACCTTAAATATTTACTAGCTAAATGGTCACTTAAATCTCTGAAATTGAGACTCAATTTCAATAAATGAAATTCAAATCTCTATGCTTACAATTTCTAAGCATTCTTACTCAAATGATTGTCAAACTCTAATTTCTGTAATAACATCCAGAACTTACAATAAAGATCAACCTAAATCTCTACCTCCAATGGCTAATTTTGTTAAAAATTGTTAAGAAAGAATAAAAATAATATAGAGAATTAGGGAGAATGCTAAAGAGAAAAAATTCAAACTTCCATTGAAAAAAATTAAAAAAAAAAACAATCACCACCATGAAAGTCATATCCACTAATGAAATATCCTAAATATAATATTACTTTGTTAAAATTGCCCTCAAACTACTATCACCTACTACTGTAGTCTATTCTAGACATGTCACCAACTCTTGGATCTTCTACTAGCTAAAAACAACCTGCATTATTACAACATAACAACCTTCTCTCAACATTTTCTAGACTAGAATAATCACTTCACACTCCCAACCTCAAAAACATATTTCCCACTTACATGGATAAGTTTTGCTTAAGATCCAAGTAATAACTTCTAAAATTTTTCAAATGTTATCCACTTTTATTAAAATACTTTTAAAAATTGATTAAAATTTTATTTATGGCTTTATATATAATTAATCAACAATTCAATTGGCTAGTCGAATTTATCACCCAAATAATCATCACTCATTAGTCTAAAAATAATTAATTAATTAATCAATATCCTTTCTCAATATCACTACTCGCATTAATGGCTAATTAAATGTGCTATGCCAAGTTCTTATCTCATGTACCACCTAGTACATTTAAAGCATAACTCACTACCTTTTTTACTTATAACTTATTACCACTTCTACTTTTGGCACCAATTGATATCTCATGATCCTAGGTCCCACATTTTAAAATAATTAACTTGCATCTCAAATGTACAAGGCACATTGGCACATTTGATTACTAAGCATTAAAATTTTACATCCTCACAACATTCACCCCTTCAGTTTTCTGAAACACTAAGGCATATCGTAGCAGATTGGAGCACTTCCTATTTCAGACGGGATGAATCACATTATGTCAACCCTATGCAAGATTTAAAAACTGGCAGCCCATAGTAACCAAATCCCTAAAGAATGGACTCTCCATCAATGCTAGGATGCTCTTTGAAATCATTATATTCTGAGTTACTAGGCTCTCCAGCAGTTTAGTTCTATATAAAGGTTATGAAATTGAACAAGTGGGTTAAGCAACCCGGTCTTGATTGATTCAACCATGAGTATAAAAAGGAAAGTTTTCTTACTACCATGAAGCATGTATCCAATGAATTATGAATGGACCCACGATAGATTGTATCATCAATATCAGGCAATATGATGCTCGCAAAAAAGTGTCGAAGGATCAGCCACAACTCCATCACCTCCATAATGCATTACGCAACTTAGCTCTGTTACACTAGCCACCTTACCAGCTACTACAGGTACTAAAACCCTTCATTTTCAAGATGGAAACAATCAAAACTTTCCAAATCCTGTCAAGAAGGCCTTTAGACTTTGGATACTATCAAAATTTCCTTGCACTAGTTGGACATTCAGGCATCAATTTAGAGCAACTGCTATTCCTGTTGATACCATCTCACCGGGTTCACATGACGACCAAACCATACTTCAGGTCTGCTCTTTGTACCATGCTTAGTAACTGCAAGATGCGGATGGTATTTTGCTTGCATTAGTCTTGATGTGGATTGTATTTTGCATTAGTCTGTATTAGCCCATTTTCTACCTTGCTGGAGAAAGTTGATATATTTTTGAGAGTGTCATCAATGACAAAGTGCTGGACGTGAAAGATCAAAACTCAAAGTAGGCTTGGAGCACATATATTTCCTAGGATCTTTCTGCAAACATTCTCCAGATCCCAGCAAAAAGCACATTGACCATCTTAAAGAAACCAAAAGATACTACTTTCAAACCATTCATGCTGAAAGTCAGCCGACTGAAGCAGGCTCTTCTGCTTTACCTTCAACGGACTCTTTGGTCTCAACATCAAAAAACTCTTGCAATGCTATCATGTTGACAGGACACTGCTTTAAACCCTTTATGGCTTCAAGGGTTGCTGATGCTCCAGCTATTGTGGTTATGATAGGCACCTTGTATCCAAGTGCCATACGGCGAATCTGTCTCCCATCCTTTTGATCTAAAACATCACCAGAACTAGTAATAACAACTAGCTGAATCTGACCATTTGCAAGCATGTCTCCAGCATGTGGGCGACCTTCATGGAGCTTCAACACAGTCTCAACGTTTACCCCTTTTGATTTCAGAAAAATGGCAGTACCTGCAGTTGCAAGAATATTGAAACCCATGTCAACAAAACCCTGAGCAATAGGCAACACTTTTGATTTGGTCAGATCATTCATACTGATGAATACAGTTCCAGAAAGAGGCAGCTTCTGATTTGCTGCGATTTGTGCTTTGGCATAGGCCATAGCAAAATCATAATCAATTCCCATAACCTCTCCTGTGCTGCGCATTTCAGGACCAAGTAACACGTCACATCCTTGGAACTTATCGAAAGGGAGAACAGCTTCTTTCACTGAGACGTGATTTGGGATAATCTCCTCCGTAAAGCCTATATCATGGACTGATAAGCCAGACATGAGAAGAGCTGCATATTTTGCTAATGGCCGCCCAATCGCTTTTGACACAAACGGCACTGTTCGAGAAGCCCTAGGATTTGCCTCTAGAATATATACCTCGTCAGATGATGTTATAGCATACTGACAGTTCATCAACCCCAACACCTTTAATTTCCGGGCCAACTCTGAGGTCCATTTTCTAATAACATTCAGAGCTCGTGAACTCACTGTTGTGGTAGGTAAGGAACATGCCGAATCACCCGAGTGTACACCAGCTTGCTCAATATGCTCCATAATACCTCCAATAACAACATTACCATCTCCATCAGCCAGAGAGTCCACATCTATCTCACTAGCATCAGAGAGATACCTGTCCACAAGTACAGGCCTCTCAGGATCTACTTCTACGGCTGTATCAAGATATGATTTTAGTTTCTCGGCAGAGTACACAATCTCCATGGCACGTCCACCAAGGACATATGATGGTCGTACTACAACAGGAAATCCTACTTTGTCAGCAATAGAAAGAGCATCCTCCTCACTCCTTGCAATCCCACCAGGAGGTTGTTTGATCCCAAGCTCATCAAGAATCAAGTTGAATCTTTTTCTATCCTCAGCAGCATCAATGGAATCAGGAGATGTTCCCCAGATCTTAACCAACCCACTACCACTGGCAGCTTCAGGCTTGAACTCGTCCAGATAATTCTGTATAGGCACTGCTAACTTCAATGGTGTCTGCCCTCCAAATTGCATTATGATTCCATCTGGCTTCTCCAAATCAATAATATTCAGAACATCCTCAGTCGTAAGAGGCTCAAAGTAAAGCCTGTCACTCGTATCATAATCAGTAGAGACTGTTTCTGGGTTGGAATTCATCATGATTGTTTCGTATCCAGCACCCTAGGCATTGTAAAATTATCAAAATTAGAACCCAGCTTAGTGATGACTGAACACACAAAAAATGCATCACACGTACCACCAAGAAAGGTGATGAAGCATAATTATCTTTAAAACTGCTAAGTTGAATATTTGCAAAGTTACAAAGACCTATTTTAAAAAGTTATATTTCCCAAGTATACCTCTGCCATATAATGTATACCTGAAGAGCAAAACATGCATGGCAGCAGCAATAGTCAAACTCAATGCCCTGGCCAATGCGATTTGGACCACCTCCAAGTATGAGCACTTTCTTCTTGTTGTTTGGAAACGCCTCACATTCTTCATCATAGGAAGAGTACATATAGGGTGTATTGGCTTCAAACTCTGCAGCACATGTGTCAACACGCTTGTATGCAGGAAGCACACCAAAAGCTATACGGTGGGCCCTCACATCCCTTTCTGATGACCCAGTGGCATAAGCAATTTGCCTATCACTAAAACCTCTCCTTTTGAGCTCATAGAGATCTTCTTTGGTCAATTCAGTCAGATTTGTTTGAGATAGAAATCGTTCCACATCAAGTAGTTCACCTAATTGTGAGAGAAACCAAGGATCAATATAGGTCAAATCGTGCACTTCTTCTTGTGTCATCCCTTTCTTCATAGCTGCATATATTGCATACATCCTATCTGGATTTGGGACCCTTAAACTGTATTTTATTTGTTCCCATTCCCAGTCCAGCTCTTTCACTTTCTCACAACCCCATCCGTAATGACCAGTTTCCAAAGACCTTACAGCCTTTTGAAAAGATTCCTGAAATGTGCGCCCCATTGCCATCGCCTCACCAACAGATTTCATTTGGGTTGTTAGAACTGGTTGAGAGCCTGGAAATTTTTCAAATGCAAATCGAGGAATCTGCAGAAAAATACAATGTCAGAGCTGCTTCTGATAATAATCTGTTATATCACAAGTTTCAACATTGTTAGAACTGGTTGAGAGCCTCGAAACTTTTCAAATGCAAATCAAGGAATCTGCAGAAAAATACAATGTCAGAGCTGCTTCTAATAATAATCTGTTATATCACAAGTTTAGACACACGGGACGGGGGACGGGCAGACTACCAATACCAGGGAACCACAATGCATTTTTAACTGAAAAACAGTTTTCAGCTCATTAGATTGCCATATCATAAGAAGTAAATACATAAATAAACACATTTTAAGCTTTGGAACATCAATTCTCATTGAAATTTATCAAAATATCACATAATGAACATGAGACAAACAAATATGTACCAAATTGCAACGTCCACGGTTCAAATGGCAAATATAGTTGCTGCCCAAAAGTTCAAATCATATAGATTATGACAGGCGTATTACCAAAAAGTGGACATGTGTCATCAATAGTCGAGAGTCCAAAACTAGAGACAAAAAGTAAATAGTAACTTCTGAGAAAAGTCATGATGATAGGCAGCTAGGTTGCAGCCTGCCACAAAGCAATACACAAAATGATGACAAGAGCATCAATCATGACTAAGACCTCCAGGCTCAAGTCTCTAAAGCATCATCATCACTATCAAAATAAAATGCAGCAGTAGCATTGTTGTCTGAAGAGGATCAACATCCACAATACACTATTGGCCTCATGATCACAAGTCCGAGTAGCCGCCTCCATCACATGAGCATACTCCTCCCCCCTTCTCCACCACCCATTGTGCTATGACAATTTTTCATAGCATTCTAAAGTTAGCACTAACAGAGACAAAATCATTCACCTTTTCCACTCCAAGGCAATTCCTCTTCTTTGAGGTAATATGGTTGTAGAAGCTTCACGATTGCTCAAAACAAGAACTCACAGCATCACTTAAAAGTGCAGATAGCTGACTGCTGGAATTCTAGCCTTTCTAACCTAAAATTCCCCCACCATAGGACTGCTCCAACCTTCAACTGGTCCTCCTAAGCATCCCCACAGCCATATTCACAATGTGGACAGCCAACTAGTGCAATTCTAGCCCATCTAACCCAAAATCCTCCCACCACAAGGCTGACCCAACCTTGAAGTGGTCCTCCTATACATCCTCACAGCCATAAGAGCCTTGAAAGCACTTGTAGTCAAAAAGTTGAGCTAGGAACTTACACCTCAACATCATTTACTCGACTCAAGCCGAAACTCAAGGTCCAAAACAAAAGCTCTTGCATGTAAAGATGTGGTCTTTGCATTCCATCTCTCAGCACAAAGATCAAATATCTTATATTCCTCACACTCAAACACCAACTCTTCAAACTTTTCAATCATGTCCAAGGTCTAATACACTTTGTCAATACATGGTTGCATAGCAACAACAAGCCCCCATTGATGAAAAGTGGCTGGACACTTCCCCAATGGATGGATAAACTCGATTAGTCATGTAACTTCTCGAGTTCTTAAGAACATTAGTTGAAAGCCTCAATTGATGAAAAGTGGGTGGACACTTCCCTAATGGATCGATAAACCCAATTAGTCATGTAACTTCTGGAGTTCTTAAGAACATTAGTTGATAGACTAGACTCACAATAGAACTCATGATCAACTTGTTCTAGGGGAATGGTGTTGTTACAACTTTTGCCTTTGACACCCATCTTTTTCACAGGGTCCTTTGGCCTTCAACTGTGAAAAAGTAGCTTGCACCTCACATGTGCAACACATGTGCATCTTTTAATTGCACATTTGATTAATTCTTCGATCAAATGTCAATTAAATATAAGCAAAGCATCAAATTTTCACATCCTCGTAGCAATCTCCATACATCTAAGGATACAATCATTGTAGGTGATATTTCATCACTACCTATTTGTGGTGTTGACACCTTGCCTTGGTTGCCTAGCTATCCATCTTTGAGCTTCATCTTGTAAATCTTACATGTTTCAACCTTGGACTTCCCATTTGTTCATCATCCCTCCCACAAGTTCTAACCCATCAAATGGCTGTAAGCAGACTGCCTTGCTCAGGTATAATGCCCACCCTAATCAAAACACAAGGTGCTTGGACTGAACACAGGTCTGCAGCACTCTTATGAAGGTGCTTAGCTGGCTGGGTGATGATGATTCTTAAGACCATGGAAGTAGTTGCCACTTTCTATGAACAAAGAGTGAGTTGACTGTACGGAGTAAGTGGCCTCCAGCCCCAAAAGTACAATGCTCTCCAAGCTACTTATCCTACTAGTTGACCTAAATTGAATATTAGATTTGATCTAGCACCTTGCTACAAGGTAAATTTAGTATTCCCTTGACGATCTAATTGTTGGCTGGTTAGATTATTTTTCTGAGCAAGAAATAATTATTCAATTGATGTTCAGAATTAATATTTTGAAAATTCGTTTAATAATGCTCAAAATTGCTAGAAAATGAATTAGGAAGGCTGCCACTTGGCAAACCTGCCCATGCAAGTGAGAGAAGGATAGTTGGAGGCTAAGAGAGGAGAGTCATTCTAAGGGGGTGTAGCAACAAGAGGAGATGTTGCAGCCATCGCCAACCAGCAAGAGGTGATCCTAGTCAACCATTGCAGCCCAAACAGCAAGTGATAGCTACAAAAGGCCCTACACAAGCAATGCAACAATGTTCAACAAGGGATGACTGCATTTTTGGAGCATCCGGGTGTTAGTAGATTAGTCAGTTCATGGTTGAGTCAGCAAGTGATAGCTACAAAAGGCCCTACACAAGCAATGCAACAATGTTCAACAAGGGATGACTGCATTTTTGGAGCATCCGGGTGTTAGTAGATTAGTCAGTTCATGGTTGAGTCTGGACTTGTGGTTCAGCAGGCTGGAAACATATAGATTATTTAGGCATTTTATTTGTCAGTGTTTATGGGGATTTGGCATTATTTGCAGCCAGTAGGCCAGCATTTAATGCTTTAAATGCTGGCCGACCAATCATGTTTTTGGCATTTATTTGCCCTATTTATTGTCAGGCTCCCTCCTCATTCATTCATTCATCACTGGACAGTTCTTGGAGAGAGGGATGTAGGTGTCGGTGCCTCCACAGCCGGTGACTCACATTGTATCTGTATTATCTCATGTTTGGTATATGGATCCCATTTCCCGAGCATACATCTGAGTTCTCATCTGTATTGTGTTATCTCTTTCTTTTCCTTTGTCTTGTGTTCAGCAGTTTATTTCAGCACATGTTTATGCTTCCATTGCTTCACCACTCTTGACATGGTATCAATTTTCAGGATTTGTGTTTTTGCTGTGTTTTATTGCTGATTTCAGGACTGTTTTCCCCTTTGCTGATCAGGCGGCTGCTGCTCTAAACAGGCGACCTGTTTGACCTGCGTTTTCTGCAGATTTGCCATCGCCTGCTGTCCAACACCTCCTGCTGCCTGTGTTTTCATCATCAAGTTGCTGGCGACAGTACCCTACACCTGTTTATGCAGTGTGCAGCCTGCATTTTGCTGTTTTCAGCACTATTTTGGGTTGGGCAACTAGCAGAATGGACCGTTTTTGCTGCTGATTTTTTGACTTTGTGCAGCAGATTTTGGCTTCATTTGATCAGATTTTGGGTTATACTGTATGTGAACTCTTGTTTTTTGCAGTCTATGCTCGTGGTTTGGATGTGTTCCCTCTCCAAATACCGTATTTTCTCTACTTCTCTTCTAAAACCTCTACAGATGGCTGCTCCATGCACATCCACTGATGATACACTATATGGAGGTTCAGGTGAGGCTCTTGCAACTTCATAAAGGGGCTCGAAGACTAAGAAGTCGAAGGCCCAGTGTTACCACTATGGCAAGAAAGGTCATTTAAGAAAGGACTGCAAAGAGTTAGCGGCTTCCAGGAAGAAAAAGGAGCAGAATACGAAGCGGGATGCAGACTTCTTCGACGAGTCCTCATCTGCCTTAGATTCGATTTTGATCCTTCGGCCAAGGCGAAGTCCAAGGTGCGGAAGGGATCCTCTTCTTCCATTCGTAGAAAGGGCTTAGTGGCCCCTTCCTCAACTGCTTTCTAGTGGTGGTGATGAGGTCATCCCTCACAACTCTCCAGTGCCAGAGAGGGAGTATGAGAGGGTGGTGAGATGGGACAGCCGCACCTCATCTATATTTCTATACAGATGCACAGGATCCAAAGAGGAATATCCCTGACACATCAATCGAAGTCTGGCAGGTACAAATCCTAAAGCTGGGATTGACATCCACGTTCATGATGAGCCGGTTACTTGACAGAGAGCGGGTGGCTTTCGTCTGGAGCTCACATGAGGGGACACTTTGGGATGACCTCATCACCACCACTAGACCCATCAACTACAAGAGGATAGAGACTACCAGCCTTAGCACCTCTAGCAAGCACAAGTCTACGACGCGTGATCTTCTAGTCAAGCTGCCTTGTAGACATAAGACTGCGTGTAAGCGCATGTACATGACGTACATCCTGTAACAAAAAAGTATTGTCAATAGAGAACTGCACCCGTACATCCCCAATGCTAACAATAGCAAGCGACCTGTCATGACCCAAGCAGACTGAACTAGAGATGGTGCAGTAGGAATGGAACCACTCATGGCATGGTGTAACATGAAATGAAGCACCAAAATCCAAAAGCCAGTACTACACATACATAGAGTGAACCTCGATCAATGGCGTAGCATCACAAGAACTAGCTACAAGTATGTACTCCCCATCGGAGTCATCATTCTATATGAAATTTATCTCCTCGATTTTCACATTGGATTTCGTAGGCATAATGTTGCAATCAGAGGGCTTTTCATGTACTTTGTCTTTCCCCTTCTCTTTGCACCATTCATTGCGCAACTCATGACACTGTGGGTGTATGTGACCCTTCTTGCCGCAATGATGACATGTCACATTAGCATTTCTTCCACGAGACTTGTTGTGCGACTTACCACGCGACTTAGACTATGTGTGTAAAACTGACAGGAGTCGATGATGTCTGCGCCCGCAAAGCATTGGCCACTCCATCAAACTCTGAGGGGAGCTTGTAGAGGACCGTCCCGACGAGATGCACCTCGGAAAGAGCAGACTGCATGTGCCGAAGCTGGTCTTGTACCTGCGTAACACAAAGAAGAAAAGACTGAATAGTATCTTTCGGCTCAAACTTCATCTGCTGAAGCTGGCCATAAAGTGTGACTGCCCGCATGGTGGAAGGTGCCTCGTACATCTGCTGCAACTTCTGCTATACTTCAGGAGATGTCCTACAGGAGGTAACCACCGGTAAGACCGCTTTAGAAATACACCGAAGCAATGCCGAGTAAGCACGGGCATTGTCCGAGTCCCATGTGAGCACCGCTTCCTCATGGTTGTCCTCATCAAAGTCTTCAGAAAGAGGAAAAGGACGGAGAGGTTGAGGAATAGCTCCACAGACGATGTACCATAACCGGTTCTGCACAAACCAAGCTTTCATGATAGCACTCCATGTGAGATAATCAGGTCCATGTAACTTATCATTAGTGGAAGTGCATGGAGGAGCCATATGGAGAGGATAAGAAGAGAAGTAAAGAAGAGATGGAATTGAGAGAGGAAACACAGCCAAAACACAAGCACAGACTGCAGAAAATGAGAGTTCACCAAAATCTGATCAATAGAAGACAAAATCTACTGTAGAAAGTCAAAAAATCAGTCAAAAACTGCCAAAAACAACAAAAACGGCCTGAAGTAACAGTCATCCAAGCACGAGAGATGCTGAATCAGCAAAAACGCAGGCTGTAAACTGCAAAAAAACAGTTAGAAATCTGTCGCAAGCAACTGCTGATGGAAAACGCAGGCAGCAAGAGGTGCGTAGGCAGCAGGCGATGGCAAAACTGCAGAAAACGCAGGTCAAATAGGTCGCCTATATAGAGCAGCAGTCGCCTGATCAAAAAAGGGGAAAACAGTCTTGAAATCGGCAATAAAACACAGCAGAAACACAGATCCTGAAAACTGATACCATGTCAGAAGTGGAGCAGCGGTGGAAGCATAAACATGTGCTGAAATAAACTGCTAAAACACAAGACAAAAAGAGAAAAGAAAAGAACACGATACAGATGATAACTCAGATGTATGCACGGGAAATGGAATCCATATATCTGAACACGAGACAGTCGCATACAACAGTGAGTCACTGGCTGCGTGGGCACTGGTACTGGCTCCTCTCTCCACAGAGTCTGCAGATGGTGAAGATGATGCTGACTGAGGAGGAGCCACTGAGTATAAATAGGCTGAAAAGTGGGGAGCAATAAATGCTGGTCGGACAGCATTAATGCTGGCCGACTAGTGCATAAAATGCTCCACTGGCATAAAATGCCACACCAAAAAATACCTAAAATACCTAATAAAAATGCCCAACCCAAATCGAGCTCAGACATGTCAGAAGTGGAGCAGCGGTGGAAGCATAAACATGTGCTGAAATAAACTGCTAAAACACAAGACAAAAAGAGAAAAGAAAAGAACACGATACAGATGAGAACTCAGATGTATGCACGGGAAATGGAATCCATATATCTGAACACGAGACAGTCGCATACAACAGTGAGTCACTGGCTGCGTGGGCACTGGCACTGGCTCCTCTCTCCACAGAGTCTGCAGATGGTGAAGATGATACTGACTGAGGAGGAGCCAATGAGTATAAATAGGCTGAAAAGTGGGGAGCAATAAATGCTGGTCAGACAGCATTAATGCTGGCCGACTGGTGCATAAAATGCTCCACTGGCATAAAATGCCACACCAGAAAATACCTAAAATACCTAATAAAAATGCCCAGCCCAGATCAAGCTCAGACTCACACATGAGCTGGCTTCCACCGTTGCTCCACTTCTGACGGAAAATTCAATGGAAGACTGGACCACGTGCAATTCCTTGATATAGATGTTTAACCAAGTAGCATGATCCCCTCTCTAGATGAAAACCTGCTACTAGATATGCCTAAAGCATGCTAATGGGAGGGAAGAGTACTCAAACTAGTCATACCAAAGGTACAAAATGGGAAATGGATGAGCCACATCCCTGATCTAACCAAAAGATGATAATGAAAAAATATCGAAGGAATCAAAAAGCACTCATGCCAAAAAAAAGACATTAGGAAATAAAGAGCACCGAATAAGTATGCTAGCGATAAGGAAGGGTTGCTTAGAGAAGAGGGAAAAAAACCATTGCATAATGTAAAAGCTCTAATATATTGTGTATCCCTGAAAGAGCTCCTTGTGATCCTAGAAAATTGTCACAGGGACGTGAAATTTTGAGATACTTTAATCTTGCTAGTAACATTTGATTAAGTTACTAATCAAATATTTAGTGCATGTGATGCACATGGCAATTATTTCATGGTAACAAGCCAAGGACCTCGAAGATGTAATAAATGTTGAAGGCAAATTTGTGATAAGTTATGCCAGCTGGGCTTTGGTGGTCATTTGCTATCAAAGTTGCAAATGGCCTAGCCAATTAAATTATGGATGGGCACATTTAATTTTCGGCAAGGTTAGAAGGGATGAAATTGATTTTCTGAATTACATAATTCTGAATTTTTTTAAATAACTGGATAATGCTGAAAATTGGGTTCAAAAGGCTACCACCTAGCAAACATATCCATGCAAACTAAGAAAACGTTTTCAGGCCCCAGTTTCATCCATTCAAACAGTTTTCAGCCTGGGAGAGAGAGAGTAGGTGCTGTTGATCAAAATTCAAGCTTGTTTTCAGCAGTCGGAGGCCATAGACAATGGCCACAAGGCGAGGAGCTGCAAGTGATAGCATTTCTGGCATCAGGAGCTGCTGGCGACAAGCAACAGCAGATTTGGAGGCTCTAGGCAACACGTGACAGCATTTAATGCTGATCAGGGCAGGCTATTGGCAGATTTAGGGGTTTTCCCGCATGGAAAACTCTGAATTTCTCTCCCTCTAGCATTCTCACACCTTCTCCGATCAATTCTCAAAAGATCTCGGCATTTTCCAATCATTTGGAGCAAATCTCAGCCAAATTTGGTGGACAGTAAGAGAATTTCTGTTGTAAACCCTACATTTTTGCAGAAATTAGGATTAAGCAACCACCTTGAGACCCATGCTGTCAGTAGAAGGCATCATACACTGAATTCAGCACCTAAAATTTGTAAAACTATCAAGGAGTTCACATGCCAACCCATCCATTGTAAATTTGGGGCAGCATTTGGCCAATTGGGGTGCAATTAGAGCAAGTCCTAAGTGAAATTCAAAGGGGCAATTCGCCCAATTTGTGTGCTGATTGCATCTACAGCAAGGGTCTTTTGGATCAGTCAAGGAGATTATGAAATCTCGGCTTGTGCCCAATCCATTAGTCAATAAAGTTAAAGAAATACCAAAAGGGGGGGCCAAGTTTAGGGCCAATAGGGTGTCAACTGTCCAAGATTATTAAGGTAAAGTGTGCATTTAGGTTAATGTTTATTTTTTTATTACTATAGGAATAGAGGGTTTGAGGAAACCACCAAAGGAGATGGTGGGAGATGGGTTAGAAACATCTAACACAAACAATAACCAAATGGGAAGGCAAATGGCAAGATACCAAAGGAGGGCCTTGCATAAGAGAAGGGGAATAGAGCTAATGAAGCCCAAGCTTCTAAAGACTTGTTCAAAGTATGGCTCTTGAGGTAGCATCCTCAACAAAAATGGATTGCTTTGTAAAGACAACACATGTTCCAAGACAAGTAAGCCCATGGAAGATGTCATGGGGCCATGAAATTTTAAGATGCTTCAATCTTGCCGATAACATTTGATTAAGTTATTAATCAAATGTGCAAGGGTGTTTAGCACAATGATGCACATGGAAGTCATTTCATGGTAATAGACTAAGGACCTCGAAAATGCAGTGGGTGTCAAAGGCAAAAGTTGTGATAAGTTATATCAGTTGGGCTTTGGGGTTCAGTTGGTGTCGATTTTGACCCTTGAACAGTTATTTGGCCAATAAGAGCCAATGGTAGCACTAGGGACTAGCATTAGTTAATTAATTAATGTCAGTCTAAGAGTCAACACAGGTTGGGAACCACTCCAAGTTGCACATGGCCTGGCTAATTTAATTATGGATAGGCATATTAATTTTGGGCAAGGTCAAAAGGGCTGAAATTAATTTTCAGGATTATTTAATTCTGAAAATTAATTAAATGGCTAGATAATGCTGAAAATGTGTTTAGAAGATTGCCACTTGGCAAAAATACCCATGCAAACTAAGAAAACGTTTTTGGGGGCTGGATCTCGGCCATTCAAATAGTTTACAGCTTGAAGGGGAGAGAGAGAGAGAGAGAGAGGGAGGGAGGAAGGGAGCTACTGGTCCATTTTCTACTCAGAGAACGGCAATTTGCTACAAAAGACAACAATCTAGGGGCCTTAGCAAGCAAGGGATAGGAGGGAGACACCTTCCAAGGATTGGCAATAGCATTGCTAATCAAGTGACATCATTTTGGAGGCACCTAGCAGTAGGTGATTGCACTAAATGCAAGCTGGAGCAGGCATCATGTAGATTTTAGGGTTTTCTCGCAAAGAAAATCAAATTTCTCTCATCTTGGCTTTCTCTCTCCTTCTCCACTAATTTCTCAAAATTTATCTGCATTTCTTAGCCACTTGGAGTAGATCTTAGCCAAATTTGGTGGATAACACAAGGATTTCTACTGTAAACCCTAAATTTCTACAAAAATTAGGGTTTGACAACCACCTTGAGACCTATGCTGATGGGAGAAGGTATCGTACACTGAACTCAGCACTTGAAATTTGTGTAATTGTCAAGGAATTCAGATGCCAAGCCATTCATTGTAAATTGGGGCAACATTTAGTCAGTTTGTGGTTCCAATTGTGCAAATCATGGATGAAAAGTCAAGGGGCAAATAGCCGAATTGCTTGCTAATTGTTATTACAGTAAAGGGCTTTTGGAACAACAAAGGAGATTGTGGAATCTCAGGTTGTACTCATTCCATTAGCAATCAAAGTTAAGGAAATACCGAAAGGGGCGTCAATTTTGGGGCCAACAAGAAGTCCAATGTCCAATATTATTAAGGTAAATTGTGCATTCAGTTTATGCTCAACTATTAATTGTTGTAATTAAGTGCTTAATCAAGTTTTACCACCCTATGCAAAAAGAAAGGCTAGTTTCAGAAGACAACGAGATGAAAGGCAAGTTTCAAAACATGAAGGACTTTTGCTACAGAACCCAAAGGACAATCCTATAAAAGCAAAACATCATGATCACACCTCTAATAGACACTCATTGTGTGTCACTTATAGTGATCGTACACTTTTGGAAATGGAGATCCTACCCAATCACATCTCAAAGTCATGTGATGCATAACACCACTATCCACAAGCTAGAGCCTCTCTGAAGACAAGCTGAGAGGGGAATCCACTTGATGGATGTGAAGCAAAACTAATGTATATGTAATTCCAAAAGTAGAGGTGGATGTAGAAGTAGACTCCATCACTCCACACCAAGATGAAGATGAGGATACTTCTAGCACTTCTTCTAGAAATCCAAGGTATTCCCACATTGTGAACACTAGGAAAACCCTATACGCTTGTTCTCTTTGTCAAGATCAAAGAGTTTGAGGACAATTTCAATTGAGTTAGCTTCCCGTTCTTCTTCTTTTGTCCTTTCCTCAATGATGTGCCAACTACAAAGGCTCAACTAACAAATCCTACTTCTCTTGAGTCTTGATCCTGCCTCTTGAAGTCACACATCCTACTAAAAAACCATTAAAAACTCCTTCCATGAGATGGTATCCAAAATTATACAGATGATAAGATTGGTATTGAACACATTATATTTCAATGACAAAAGATCTCCAAAAGAGTCATAGCTAGGTCTTCCAAGGCAACGTGTTTACCTAGGGATACAAGCTCATTCTAAATCCCCTCCATATTTGTGATATGATCCTTAATGGTCAAGGAGTCTCTAATAGAAAGTTGTCATAGCTTCATTTGAGGGGTTATCCTATGGGCGAATATCTTGACTTAGTAAAGTGGATATAATTGGGTCCAAACCTCTAAGGTTTATGAATGTGTTTGAATGTGGATGAGGATAGAGAAACAATTGAGTGCATAAATTAAGTTGATACTATTAGGCTATTAGAAGACAAACAATCAGGCCCTACACACTGCAAAAGTGCATCAATGAGGGTGTCAAACTGATGGCAGAAGGTCTAACTAAGGAAGATACAAAGAATGATGCTAGCTAGAATGATGATCTATTCCGGATAAATGGAAGCATGGGTGTGGAACTACATAAAAATAGGCATAGGATGCATGAACCCACCAACTTAATACCAAGAGAATGGTGATGGTTGAAACTAGCCACACAACTACCCACATCGCCAAAATGAAATGCCCTCCACTTATCATAAGTGTGCATTGTGGACAACCTATGGTTATAAGTTGCAAATGCACTCTACTCTCCACCACCTCACACTAGAATAAGTGAAACCTTGAGACAATGACACTAGAATAAATGAAATTAAGAGGACTAACACACTAGAGTAAATGAAAGATTGAGACAATGAGAAACCTCCCATAGTCCTCATCTAACTCACGCTAAGGCTTTTGCTAGCACAATCAATCTCCAAGTACTTACATTTTTGCTACCAACTACTCAAAACATCACCCTTGGCCCCAAACCTCTTCCTCAATATCATCATTCTATTAGCAGAGTATTTGTCAGCTCATGTGTGAGTCTGAGCTTGATCTGGGCTGGGCATTTTTATTAGGTATTTTAGGTATTTTTCTAGTGTCGCATTTTATGCCATTGGGGCATTTTATGCACTAGTCGGCCAGCATTAAATGCTGTCCGACTAGCATTATTGCTCCCCACTTTTTCAGCCTATTTATACTCAGTGGCTCCTCCTCAGTCAGTCACTTCATCTTCACCATCTGCAGACTCTGTGGAGAGAGGAGCCAGTGCCAGTGCCCACGCAGCCAGTGACTCACTGTTGTATGCGACTGTCTCGTGTTCAGATATATGGATTCCATTTCCCGTGCATACATCTGAGTTCTCATCTGTATCGTGTTCTTTCTTTTCTCTTTTTGTCTTGTGTTTCAGCAGTTTATTTCAGCACATGTTTATGCTTCCACCGCTGCTCCACTTCTGACATAGTATCAGTTTTCAGGATTTGTGTTTCTGCTGTGTTTTATTGCTGATTTCAGGACTGTTTTGTACCCTTGCTGATCAGACGACTGCTGTCCCAGCCAGGCGACCTGTTTTGGGGCTGTTTTCAGCCTGCGTTTTTTGCAGTTTTGCCATCGCCTGCTGCCTCCGCACCCTCTGCTGCCTACGCACCCTCTGCTGCCTGCGTTTTTCATCTGCAGCTGCTGGCGACAGTTTTCTACCTGTTTTCTCCAGTTTACAGCCTGCGTTTTGCTGATTCAACATCTCTCGTGGCTGGGTGACTGTTCCTTCAGGCCGTTTTTGCTGTTTTTGGCAGTTTTTGACTGATTTTTTGACTTTCTGCAGCAGATTTTGTCTTCTATTGATCAGATTTTGGGTTCTATTGCATATGAACTCTCTTTTTCTGTAGTCTGTGCTTGTGTTTTGGCTGTGTTTCCTCTCTAAATTCCATCTCTTCTCTACTTCTCTTCTTATCCTCTCCATATGGCTCCTCCGTGCACTTCCACTGATGATAAGTTACATGGACTTGATTATCTCACATGGAGTGCTGTCATGAAAGCTTGGTTTGTGCAACTCGTTGAGACGGTCCTCTACAAGCTCCCCCCGGAGTTTGATGGAGTGGCCAATGCTTTGCGGGCGCAGACATCATCGACTCCTGTCAGTTTTACACATATGACCTCGATGCTTCTTGAGCAGGAGGCATCCTTGAGATTACAGGGGCGGCTTCCGGCACATTATGGAGGTGAGGCTTATGTAGCTTCAGAGAGGGGTGACGGGAAGAAGAAGTCGAAGGCCCAGTGTTACCACTGTGGCAAGAAGGGACATTTGCGGAAGGACTGCAAGAAGTTAGCGACTTCCAGGAAGAAGGAGCAGAAGACGAAGCGGGATGCTGACTCTACCGATGAGTCCTCTCCTTCATCAGACTCCGACTCCGATCCTCCGACCAAGGTGAAGTCCAAGGCGCGGAAGGGATCCTCTTCTTTGGATCGCGGGAAGGGCTTGGTGGCCCCTTTCTCGGCTGCTTTCTAGTGGTGGTGATGAGGTCATCCCTCACGACTCTCTTGTGCCAGAGAGGGAGTGTGAGCGGGTGTTCAGATGGGGCAGCCGCGCCTCATCTATATTTTTATACAGGTGCACAGGTTCCAGAGAGGGACGTCCCTGACGCATCGACTTCAGTCTGGCGGAATCAAATCCTGGAGCTGGGATTGACATCCAGGTTCATGATGAGCTGGTTATCTGACAGAGAGCGGGAGGCTTTCGTCTGGAGCTCACATGAGGGGACACTTTGGCGGTCTGGCCAAAGGCGGGGACTCCATGGTCACATATGTTCAGAGGCATTTTTGACAGGATGGTCTTGTATGCTACTGCGAGACATTGGTGATGGACACAGAGACATGCTATGATCTTCTCTATTTTCAGGTGTTTGGTACGATCGACATCGACATCAGGTTCTCTCCGAGGCACCTTGGTGGTGGCTTGATCACCCACTCCTTGGGTATCCATGGTTCTACTTGGTGGTTCTATGTTATATAGTTTCTGATCCCTTTTCATTGTACTATTGTATTGTATCAGATCACTCATGATCTGAGAGAGGGTGTTAGCAGAGTATTTGCCAGCTCATGTGTGAGTCTGAGCTTGATCTGGGCTCGGCATTTTTATTAGGTATTTTAGGTATTTTTCTAGTGTCGCATTTTATGCCATTGGGGCATTTTATGCACCAGTCGGCCAGCATTAAATGCTGTCCGACCAGCATTATTGCTCCCCACTTTTTCAGCCTATTTATACTCAGTGGCTCCTCCTCAGTCAGTCACTTCATCTTCACCATCTGCAGACTCTGTGGAGAGAGGAGCCAGTGCCAGTGCCCACGCAGCCAGTGACTCACTGTTGTATGCGACTGTCTCGTGTTCAGATATATGGATTCCATTTCCCGTGCATACATCTGAGTTCTCATCTGTATCGTGTTCTTTCTTTTCTCTTTTTGTCTTGTGTTTCAGCAGTTTATTTCAGCACATGTTTATACTTCCACCGCTGCTCCACTTCTGACACATTCGTGATTTTTCCCTTCACACAGGCTCTATACACGCAATAATACTCTCTAGCAATCTTCCTTGGCCCACTCCCACGAGAGACATGGTTGTTACACAACTTTACTCTTTAAGCACCCACATGTCTATACCTTCATTCATTTCATCATTGCATGGCTTTCTTTGCAAGCCTAGCATATCTTTGCATGGATCTTACACTCCTTGTTATGGATGGAGGTCTACACACATCAAATGCCATTGATGCTCCTAGAAGCATGGAAGGGTCAATGGCCACTTGCTCAAGTCTTGAAGCAAATAGAGCCTTCTACCCAACCACATAGTATAGAAGCTCTCTCCTCTTTTTAGGCATGGCACGGGGCAAGATTGCAACTCCAATCCCAACACATGCAATAAATGGATCCTAACTTTGTTTGCCCCACTCGAATACAAATAAGGGCATAGCTTGCATGACCAAGCACATGATTGGCCTCCACTCGTTGGGCAATTTGCACTTACCTCATCCCAATATGAACGTGTCGAAGCATCTACTTCTCAAGTCTCCTTGTACCACAACAAAGTGCCTCATAAAGAAGCCATGTGAATAGGAAGGTGAGAAAAACTTTGCAACATGAGATGAACTTTGAAGATTGAGATGGGATGTGAGTGAGAGAGAGAGGCTGCAGGTGAGCAAAGATAGGCAAGTGGAAAAGGGTGTGACAAATTGTGAGTAGACAACAAGCGTAATAGGCAGGCAAACAGCTGCAGAAACAAGAGAAGGAGAATGAGCACAAAAGGATCCATCCCTAACTTATTTGTCCCATCTTATCCCATCCCCAATAGCTTGTTCCATCTCTTGTACATGGGGATGGCACCCCCATACTAAGAATGTGTAAGAATGCATCCCTGCCAAATTTCGGAGTTCCCACCGTCCTATTCACCCAAGGTGGCGTTAATGTGTCCCAAGGGCCCAAGTTGGCCATTGCTTGTTCCTCCATCATGAATGTATATGGTGTAGAGGCAAAAATCATGGTTGCTGGTTGAATGGCAAAATTTCTGATCTCGTTTTCCATTCAAGCTTTTTTAAAGGTGAGAATCTACTGACTTCAGATATTGACTGGAAACATCTAACACTGGTTATTGTATGCAAAAGTGGCAATGAAGATGCATTGAACAACAACAACTGCAGGTGTGCTGAATGGAAAGAGCAAAAACTATGACTAACTGAAAAAAAGCTTGAAAGGAACTCCATTACAGACTCTACCAGTACTGAAATTCATGGCAATTCATAGCTCTCTAGAGTAGGTTTACTTCGCAGTTTGTAGCAATATGGTATAGTTCTCCTGACTGTTCAGAAGCATTCCTTTTTGGTGCTGTGTATGATTTAGTGCCCGTACTGCTGCATTAGCCCCATTGAATCGTACACATGCATAACCATGGAAAGCTACAAAGGGAGCATAGAAGTGTCATCCACCAAGAGTAATTATGATGCACAACTGCTGACACAAATTGTTCGGTTTTATTATAATTTACAAGATATTTGGAGGAACAACTTTTCCAACCATTGTGAATTGGAATCCAGCTTACTCACACTGTACAACTTCCATACTGAATCTTCAGGCTAATTTCTGGAACTGATCCAAATGTTTTCATGTGAGTAATTGGATTACTTTAGAGTAGGGTCTCAGAGGTCAGGTGGCTAGTTTGTTTGCCATACTTATTTGCAATTACAGTGAACAATCTGGTAATACAATGCCAAAATCTCCAATAAAAACCCTGTAAAACAGGATGCTAGAGCAAAAGCAGGGCACGTCACAAGCAAGTGAACCTTCGTGATTCTGTATAAACTAAGAGACTGACCAAGGCCCACCATTCAACGTCATAATGACTGAAGCACCTATGATACACTTAAGTGTGTCTACTTAGACTTGTAACACTGAAGCCTTTCAGATAAGGAGCCAGCCATCTACATAAGCTTATGTACTACAGGGTGGGCACTAGATGTGACCTCAGAAGAAACACCAACTTCGAGTGACAGCTATCCATCTCCAGAAACAGGAACTCCTATACAGCATGAATATCTAGCAACAACACAACATATAGAAAAAAAACAAGCTTACCAAACATGACTATCAAGTAACAGGACGCCACAGTTTTCATCTAGAATTATGCCTTGTACAGGCCGCTAATACTTTGCCCAGATTACAAACTTTGCGTGAGTATTTGAAAGTGCTTTGTTTGATCCCAGATCTAACTGGTCAGGTGTATACATATCATGGTGTCAAAACCTCCATCAGAATTGATACATTAGAAGAGACTACACACAAACTTGTAAATCTGGATCAACCAAGTCTGCTTTGCAGGAAAGAGTCACTGTCATGATTAGACAGTAGCATAAGAGTGGAGAAAACCATTTCATCCCTGTACCCTTCAAGCATTGAAACCATGGTGAGATACAAAATAGGTGGTCACGCTTAGGACCCCCTGCTAAGCAAAAAATCGATAATGTATGGATGGAAAAGTAATGCTCCACACAAGGCACAGAAGCTGCTTATAGAAGACTCCTAAAAGAACTTTACTCTTATTTGTGCAACCATGTTCAAGGATTACCTTAGTGACAACATAGTCAATTGATGGCTCAAAACTTGCAGGCGTCTTCTTCGTGATGTCATTGGGAATGAGGTCCAAGGTATATCCGACAGATAACTTTGCTGCCATTTTTGCAATGGGAAAACCTGTAGCCTTTGATGCTAGAGCTGACGATCTTGACACCCTAGGGTTCATCTCAATAACCATGACCTCGCCATCCTTTGGGTTTACAGCAAACTGCACATTAGAGCCCCCACATTCAACTCCAATCTCTCTCATGATTGCAACTGCTTGGTCTCTTAAGCGCTGATACTCCTTATCAGTCAAGGTCTGTGCAGGAGCAACTGTAATAGAATCTCCTGTATGGACTCCCATGGGATCAATATTTTCAATTGAGCAGATAATCACAACATTGTCTGCAAGATCCCTCATCACCTCCAGTTCATATTCTTTCCAACCTAGGAGTGATTTTTCCACCAAGACTTGTGAACAAAGACTGGCTGCCAAGCCTGACTTGCAGATTGTTTCAAACTCCTCTTTATTGTATGCTATCCCTCCACCAGTTCCTCCAAGTGTAAATGCAGGCCGAATGATTAGTGGATATTCTCCAATGCTCTCTGCTATCTTGAAACACTCATCGAGTGTATTTGCAATTCCAGATGGTGGAGACTTGACCCCTATTCGGTTCATTGCCTGCTTAAACAGATCCCTGTCCTCTGCTTTCTTTATGGTATCTAGCTTTGCTCCAATTAATTCTATGTCATACTTTCCAAGTACACCTCTTTCAGACAAAGCTACTGCAAGGTTCAAGGCAGTCTGGCCCCCCATTGTTGGGAGAACAGCATCTGGGCGCTCTTTTTCCAAGATTTTCTCAACCAGCTCAGGCGTCATCGGTGTTATGTAAGTCCGGTCTGCTATTTCTGGATCAGTCATTATCGTTGCTGGATTAGAATTTATTAGGACCACTTCGTATCCTTCCTCCTTTAAAGCCTTGCAGGCTTGCGTTCCTGAATAATCAAATTCACATGCTTGCCCGATGACAATAGGTCCGGCACCAAGGATGAGGATCTTTTTCAGGTCTGTTCTTTTCTGTCCTTTTAACCCCTGGGTCTTCAAGTCCCAGGCCAACAATGTTCCATCCTGTGCGACGGCATTCACATGTGATATTTCTGTGGCTTCCAAGATGCTATTGATTCTCCAGGTCCGATTTGCACAGTATGTTGAAACCCGTTTAAGATATAGGGACGACAAAAATGCAGAAAAAGCACGGCTAACATTTTTGTTGGCACTGCCACCTGCATTCTTCCAGCACGTGGTACGGCCCCAACAAGTGATATGGGAACCCCGAATTCTGGCTAAACTATCATTTTGCAGAAAATGGATAGGAAAATGGGAAATTCTCGTGCCGCCGACAAATTGAGACTGGGAATAGTAGCATGAAGATGCACATTGAGTGCCCGTGTGAGGATGGAGGGTTGTGGAAGGAAGGCAATAGCCCATGTCTATGCCCCTGACAAGCTTAACCTAATGCAGATGGGAGCAAGGTCGAAAGTTAGGATCTCCATTTGAATCAAACGACAAAAACGAGCAGCAATCATAAGACAAATGCCTTGTTCTCGAGTCGAGAGAGACGGCAAAAACTCACCAACCAAGAAAGAATGTCTTCTTGTGCTACAAACCCACCATGTCTGGCCTTCTTGTTCAGGCGACACGAGAGAGCCCAACTCCGATGCTGTACAGTTACCGCGAATGGCAGAGATCTCTGTTTCTGCTCTGTTTTTGTGTTTCTAGCTGATAGGCAGAAAGAGAGTCCTCTTGTTTTTTCCTGCTGGTTTGTGGAGCACCGAAAGGAATCGAAAGGATAGGAAGGAGGAAGGGCGAGGGGAAGCGATTATGGCGGCCAGAGATGCAAACAAGCTTTCTTTTTTCAGGTGAGCTTACCGGCAACCCCAATTAGGGTCTGCTTCCCCCTCAAAGACTCAACGCCCAAAAGTTTCCTGCCCTCGTGACAGTGCGCTCTCAAAATCTTCACACTGCGTGTGGTCACACGCATGCGCCTTGCGTTTTGCAGCCAGTGGCCAGCCGAGGTTCACTGGCACATTTTCCCATTTTGTGAAAAAAGGGCTGCTTTCCCAGGTTTTTACATGTGCAGCTTAAGATCAGTTTTTACTTATCTTTTTCCTCCCTTTTTCAAAATTTTACATTTTTTCTTTAGTTTTTTGCTTGATAATTAACGTTTACATTTAGCTTTCAACATCTAGCTTTTAGGTTATGATTGTGTGCCATCTCATTATTAGTTGTGACAATTGTTGCCATCGATTACAATTAAAAAAAGAGAGACACACACATTAGTCTCCCCTCCCTGTAAAATGCTTGGAGTTCTCCACTAGCCATGGCCTCCTTTTACACCCAACTTATCTTATACTCGGATTTGAATTTCACCTCCATTTCTAACCATGCTCATAATGATACGTGACTCCAATGAAGGTCAACTCAAAACGAGAACAACTACACAAAGAGTGTAGCAAGATGACTAGACTAAATTGGGGACTGTCAAATTACAATCTACATCATCTAGAGGGGTGTTTATAATACATACAAATCTTTTTTCTCCTTGTTTTTGTGAAAAATGCAATTCAACTCTCTCATCGAAAATTGACATGGACTTGCTTGCTTTTGCTTTGCTTCTTCGTGAAAATTATCATTCACCTCCTCTATTTGAAATTTGTCATGGATCTGCTTGCTTTTGCTTTGCTTCTTCATGATGGAGGCCATGCTCAAAGTAGACATCAAACAAATGGAGACATGAGTGGGAGATAGAGAGGTTCAATGTGATAGCACCAACATCGAGATTGTGATACTACTCTAAATGGGACCACCCTTTCATCTTGCTAATCACAAACCTTGCTCTTCAACATAGCCACATCGCAACCCTCCTAAATAAGGTGATGGTGCAAGCCAAGTTATAAGCACAATGCACAATTATAGAGTATTGGAGAACACATGAATGAAGTAAGCAAAGTTGTGATATACAACATGGTTGTAGATTGAATATACAACGTACATAAGAAGGAGAGCTTAATATTTAGATGACGCAAGGAGGAAGATTGGTTAATGTAGACCCGCTTGACTACAATCTGAGAGCAGCTTGTATGGCTTTATGGCCTCTCGCATTGGCCTAGACTTTTGGGTGCCTAGGAGGTTATATGGAATAGAGACCTACCAAAATGTTTGAGAGATTCTAGCACCTTTAAGGCAAGGCAATGGCCCAACGACAAGCAACTTTGTGAGTTCGCCCTAGGTGTTGGGGTCCACTACCCAACCATCCCACAAACTCGTTCAATGGGACATGATAGGCATGTGCAAGTCCCAAGTGCAAAGCTACATTATGTATGGGAGAGAGAGTTGAAGTCTACTACAAGATTGCTAATAAGGAGATATTGCTCAAATATTTTTATTGGTAACTTGTATAACTTGGTCTATGAGCTAGAGCTAGTGGATTGATGGTTGTAGAGTTATCTTGTAGTGTGACCACTAAGGCGTGCCTATTTGCTTTGAAGCTTGTCACAGTTCCAAACCTTGATGATGTCTTTTGCAAAGGTGGTGAAAAGCAAGATGGCGAGTAGAGGTGGCCCCATTGCGGCCACGAAGGTGTGCCTATTGTTTTGAAGCTTATTGCAGTTCCAAATCTTTATCGGTGCTTCTAAAGAGGTAGTGAAAAGCAAGATGTTGAGTACAAGAGGCCATGGCTAGTGGAGCCGAAGGTAAGGGCATTGATGGTGTCCATATGCTCCATCGATGGCAAGTTGTGGTCCCTTCGGGCTTGCACATGCTTCCATCTCTATGCCCAATTCTAAAGGTATATCGTAGAATATACAACCTAATTCATAAGGTATATCATAGCCTATACAATCACTTGACATGTGACTTGAACTTACTAAAGAAAGTCAAGAACGCCCTCCCAACAATGCATCTGCCCTCACCTACACCCTTGCAAAAAATGAGAGCATGGATAAATCATTTGAGGGGAAGGTATGTAGCCTCCCAAAAGTCTGATTCAGGCTGATTGAAGAGTAACGGGAGCTTAATATTCTAACACTCCCCCTCAAGCTCAAACCATCTGAGAAACTCCAAGTAGCTGTTTGAAGTATATGAACTTTTCTTTACCAAGAGACTTGGTAAATATATCTGCTACCTGGTCTTCAGTCTTCACATGAATCAAGTCAATCTGCCCTATAAGAACCATTTCTCTGATGAACTGGTAGTGAACCTCAATATGTTTGGACCTAGCATGGTAGACAGGATTGCTTGCCAACATAACATTGCTGAGGTTATCACAATGCAATCTCATTCTACTTTCCAGCTGCATTCCCAAGTCTTTCAGCAATTTCATCAACCAAACTGCGTCACAAGCTGCTAAGGCAGCTCCTATGTACTCAGCTTCTGTACTAGACAATACAACAGTAGGCTATTTCTTACTCTGCCAACTAATCATACGGTTGCCCAATCCAAATGCATAACCACTGGTTGACGTCCTGCCATAGGCACAACCAGCCCAATCAGCATCAATAAACCCTATCAAGTCAAGGGATTTTCCATATGCATAAAACAACCCATAATCTGTAGTACCCTTTACATATCTCATGCTCCTCCTGATTGCATCTAAATGTGGTTTGTGAGGCTTCTGCATGAACTGACTAATCAGTCCCACTGCATAACATAAGTCAAGACGCAAGTATATCAAGCTATCTGTCAATACATCATCACATTCTCTATGTCATTCCCAACATCAATCAGTAGCTTGACATTTTCATCAAGAGGTGTCTCCATAGCCTTGCATTTAGCCATACCATACTTCTGTAACATGTCATGAGCATACTGCTTCTGTAGCAAACATATACCTTGAGGCGTAGAGACTACCTCAATCCCAAGAAAATACTTTAGTTCACCAAGGTATTTGACTCTGAATTCAGCATGTAAACATGATTTAATTTCAGCAATGCCCTCTTCATCATCTCCAGTTATGATAAGATCATCTAGATAAACCACTAGAAACACATATCCATGATTTGTCTTCTTCGTGAACAAACTATGATCTGCATCACCCTATCTAAATCCATGTTGCTATAAATAACTGTTGATTTGAGCATTCCATGCTTTGGGTGCCTGTTTCAGTCGATATAAAGCCTTTTTCAGCTTACATACATGGGTAGGAAAGTCCGGGTGAACATAGCCTTCAGGCTGCTCCATATATACTTCCTCAACCAAATCATTGTTCAAGAAAGCATTCTTGATGTCCATTTGCCATAAATTCCAACCTTTGCATGTTGCCAAAGTAATGACAGTTTTGACTGTTGCCATTTTAGCCACCGGACTAGAAGTCTCCTCATAGTCAAGGCCATACTGCTACGCATACCCTTTTGCAACCAACCTAGTCTTATAGCGTTCTAAGGAACCATCTGACTTGCACTTAACCTTGTATACCCATTTGCAGCCAATGAGGACTTTGCCTTCAGGTAACTCAACCAATTCCCATCTCTCATTTTCAGCCAGGCTGCATACTCCTCATCCATGGCAGCACACCAATTATCATATGTGACTGCATCATCAAACTTTGTAGGTTCTTTGTAATCTGTCACACTAGCCATATATGCATAATGGCGGGTTGAATAACTTGTGTATGTAAACCTTTCAACTGGTTTTCTGACTCTCTCAGATCTCCGTAACTGTGGCTCACTCTGAGCTTGCCTCTCATGAGGCGGTACATAATGACTCTACCTTGCTCCAAGCATCACAATAGATGGAATGCCCAACTCATGAGGCGGTACATAACGACTCTACCTTGCTCCAAGGGTCACAATAGATGGAATGCCCAACTCACTATCCAAACTATTGCTGATAGATGACTCATAATGCGATGTAAGTGGACTGTCACATCCTCAAGCATCTTTTCTGTTCCCTTATCCAATCTCCCCCTCATTGACATATCTATGTCAGTGGACATAGGAGTACGACTGTGCAAGCGTCCTAACCAAGGACTTACTATAGGAGGTGACCCATCACCTGTAGGACCACTCATAGATGTACTCACTATAGGTGTATTTTTTGCATTACTAGTGCTGACCGATCCATCAGTAGCCACTGCAATAGGATTACCATACCACGATACCAACTCATAAAAAACAACATCTTTGCTAATCAATGTCTCATGTGTAGACGTTACATAATACTTGTAAGCTTTCCGGTCTTGCGCATAACCAAGGAACACACTCTTGATAGCTTTAGGATCCAATTTCTTCCTCTTTTCATCAAAAACATGGACGTAATACTTGTAAGGGTTCTATTCAGCACATAGACAGCAGTCATTACTGCTTCAGCCCAATAACCATTTGGCAAACTCTTCTCATTCAGCGTAGCTCTTGCTGATTCTATCAGTACCCTATTTTTCCTTTCTACTACGCCATTTTGCTACAATGTATAGCTGCAAGTTAACCGTCTTCTGATCCCATATTTAGCAAGGTACTTGTCAAAGTAATTAGAGACATATTCTCCACCTCCATCTGATCTAAGACATTAAATTTTATAGCTCAACTCATTTTTAGCATGCTTCTTGAAGTCCTTGAATGCATCAAACACATCATCCTTATGTTTCAGTATGTAAAGCTAAGTATACCTACTAAAATCATCAATGAAGGATACATAGTAACGAGCACAACCAAACAAAGCATTATGAGACGGACCCCAATACATCTGAATGTACCAACTACAAGGGTCGTGAGCTATTCCGTACATGTCTCATAAATGGAAACCGTGTCTGCTTTCCAAACTGACATGCATCACATACATGTCCAAAGTCATGATACTTGAACCTAGGCAGTCCAAGCACAATCTCCTTCTGCTGCATAGATTTCAACTTTTGTACATTCACATGGCCAATCCGCTTATGCCATATCTCAACATCCCATATAGCACCATCATCATGTGCAAACATGGCTGCGTTCAACTCTGGAATCAACGCATCAAGAGTAAACATTCTACCATCTCTTCGGCCTCTAGCAATCAATTTATAGCCATTACCATATTCTTCAACAAAGCATCCATCTCTATTAAATCTCACCTGCAGATTATGTTCTGCCATCTATCCAACTGACAAAAGATTCTTGGTTATTGTAGGTACATGTAGTACATCATGCAGTCTCTTTTTCTTGCCATCAGGCATCAACAACGGAATAATTCCTGTGTGTTGAATGTCATGTTGGGTGTCATCCCCAGTATACACATAACCATGTGAACCTGCAACCATCTCATCAAACCATTCTCCATGGGGTGTCATATGATTTGAAGCCCCTAAATCAATGTACGATCTCTCATCTTTGTTTTATCTAGATGCATTCTTAGACACATGCTACATGGCAAACAATCTGTCAACTTCCTCATCATGAGCACCGCTAGAAGATGCATAGTGCCCATGTTGTTTGTCCTTTGCCTTCATATCTCCCTGCTTCTTGTAACAATCCTTTGCAATGTGTCCAAATCTACCGCAGTAGTGACAGTCCTTATCTCTGTTTGACTGATCATTTGACTGCCATGAACCAGATCCACCATCTCTACCATGGGGTGATCTCCCCCTACCTCTAAAGCCGCTAGATCCACGTTGGCCCTATGTATTTGTGCCATGCTAGGCATTTCGCTGATGCTGTCCATAAGTGTTTCGAGTTTCTCCTCGACCTCGAAAAGAGCCACGGCCTCTGCCGCCTCTACCACGTTGGCCAGAGCAAAGAAAAATGTCTCTGCTTTGAGACGTACTAGAACCTGTATTCAGCCCAAGCTTAACTTCCTCATGCATCAGCAAAGCAATCAGCTCATCCCAATCAGGGGATTCAGCTCTTACAGAAACAGACGTATCAAATGCTTTATACTCTTTGTCAAGTCCATTCAATGTCACTACAATCATATCATCCTCAAACACTAAAGATCCAATGGTGGCCAGCTGATTCGCTATGTTCTTGATCTCTGTAGTGTAGGCATGAATGCTTCTGGCATTCCTAGACATGTTATTGAACTGTTGCTTTAGCTAAATCTTTCTTGCATGTGTTACATTTCCATAATTCTTCATGAGTATGTCCCATGTATCCTTTGCAGAACTGCATCCAGTAATCTGTATAACCATAGCATCTGATATACATAAGGAAAACCAATGTAACACCTTGCATGCTCTCTCAGTCCATAGCTTATGAGCCCTTTTTTGATCATTTGTCAGATTCCTTTCATGCATTTCAGGTTCTGCCTCATCACCTGTAGATAAGTCCCGATAACCTCTGCCAACCAAAAAATTCTTCATATGGAACTCCCATAAAGAAAGTTTTGTTGTCCAGCTTTTCTCCCACAATTTGAGTGATATTGTCAGTGCCTTGAGCATTTGCCATAGTTGCACCTTAGGTATTCAATGATGTATACAACATGTAAGTATCTAACTCCTTTTCCTGCAGTTTAGGACCAGTTTCCTGCTATTCATGACAGTTTATTGCAATTCAAGACAGTTTTCCTGACAACCTATTTGCTGTAAACTGTATTCCAACAATGAAAAAACATAGTCACTGAGCATAAACCAAGCTCAAATCAGTTTAAAACATTCTATGGTAGTGGCAAAACATCCCAGCAATAAACTATGTCCATACAAGTATCAATGTTTGTACAGTATACAAGTAGTAGTACAAAATACAGCCAGCCCACTGCTATAACCAGTAGTATTTTCTCTGTTAAAACAAGAGTATTCAGACCTCAAAACAGCCCCAAAACATCTCATTCAGTTGCCATTCTATGCAGAAGTTGATACATGTCCAATCGGTCAGAGTATATTGCATGTATATCAAGTGAAGATGATAGGTATCCTTCTTGTAGACAGTAACCAGTCAATACCCTGGTATAACCAGCAACAAATCAGTCCAAACTTTGGACTTTCAGTACTCACAATATCCCAAAAAGAATTTACCACTCAAGTGGTATGATCCAAGCATTTGTCACTAGCAAATAAGCATCACAGATACTTCAACCCTGTAGGTATATTGTTTCAAAATTCAGGACAGCAACCAGTTCACTATTTCTAGCCTGTAAATAAGCTCCAAAACTGAGCATTTAACGCTCCAATATCATGCTCAAATGCATGATAATAAGGATATATACATTGTTAGGATGAAGGCCACCAATGCCCTGGAATCACCTGTTGTTTATTGTAGTAAACAACTAGTCTGCACAGGTCTATGCTGAATATCTCAAAATCTGTGAGGAACTTGAAAAAACTTTATTCTGCAAAGTTGTAGATTACATCGAAACGGGCAGGAATACAAGGTCATTTCTCCAAAAACCATTTCTATAGCAAGATATAGCTTTTGCAAAAAAATGGGTTGCATGCATAGTCTCCTTTGATGACGTTTTCTTCAGATCTGATGTCTTGATGTCAAATGGCCAATGCCAAGCCTTCAGGCTTCAAGCATTCAAGCTCTGATACCATGTTGGAAGAGAGAGAGAGAGACAGAGTGGAGCGGAAGATGAGCCTTAGCTCATTGTTCCTCTTCTTCCATTATTCTTCCATCATACTAATTGAAAGAGACTTACACACATAGGTATGACTAACCAAGACTAACTGTGGTTAAGTCATTGACTACACCAACTTGTTGAATGCCACACACGTGTACAGCTATATCCAACTAATGTTAGTCACACACATAAAGATAGACTGACTGATGAGTAATGGGAGCTTGATATTCTAACAAAAAGTACATATCTTCTTGAAAGACAAGGGAATGGCACCTTCCCCTATGATTATCAACAATGAAGAGATCTATGCCAACTCTTCAACATTCTGCTTGTATAGCATGTTTATGTGCTTTTTTGTGTTACTACAATGCTTTTACGAAGCAATACATTAATTAACTAAAATTTGTATGAAATGTAAAAGCCACCACATGTCTAACTTTGACTGAGTAACTTTTTGGTTTTTGGTTTTATGTTTTGCAAGATGTTCTTCATCAACAACATGTCTTAGGCTATACGACAAGTTTCCAGCCAATTTTGATTAGCTTAAAAAACTCATGGGTGTTACTCATCTAGTTCATACTTAAAAATAGGCATTTTGTATTGCTTAGATATGGTTAAAAGCAAATTTAATTCAGGAAGATTAATATCATCCATTAAAAAATGTACATTCAGTTCTTAGGGAGGGGTGTTTATTGAATAATTTAAAAATCATTGGGCCACTTGTTGGTTAACAAAGAAGTAAAGAAGGAGAGAGGCAACAAGAGGAGGAACCCTTTTTTGCTTCTACCATAATTAGCATACTCAATAATGAATCCTCATCCAGACAAGTCGATTGAAGGTCATATCCCTACTACTTTTGTTGGAACAAGTGTAGAATGGGAGGACAACCCCTTGTATTCTATTGATGTTTCTCTATGAAGGGTGTCTACAAGCCCCCTATCCTCTATGACAAGGGAATCCCCTATGAGGGGAATCTCCAATGAGCTAGGACCATCCTCTTGGCCTACAAAGTCCCATAGCTCTATTGGTAAGATTATAGACACATCCCATATTAATGTGAGAGGAGGTACCTCCATGAATCAATCGAAAAAAAGCATACACAAATAGGTTCTTCCACATGTTTATAGGCCATGGATAGCACTTGCTCTAAGTGTTGTTCCCAAGATCTTCGGGAAGTGATGGGAAAATATGAAGGACCGTGGGTAGGGTGGTCCCTTAGGAGCTAGAGGTCACATTGCTGCATAACTATACTCTGCCCAAATAGCAAGGGATATTTGCCTTTTCATTGTGATGTGTATCATCATTTACCTATTGGTAAATAGATAGAGACAAGGCCCACAAGTCATTGTAGACACGTAACAAGAATTTAAAAAAGAACTAGATGGCGACCTGCATATCCATGAAAAAATATTTTCAAGAGATTACTAAATACAACGGTGAGGTTGTCATTTTAGGGCCCTCCCTCTCACTACCTAAATCCTCCCCTTTTGGCAAGGACCCCCAAAATGGCAAGCTAAACTACTAATACCCACTTGAAGTTCTCTAAGAAACAAAATCCCAAAACCAAAACCTGATTGCACATGTCAACCTAGTTCCCTATAGTATTCAACATCATGAGCTTTGTAGCATACCTTCTGAGATGTAACGGACTAGGGCTAGTAGTGATGCACAGATCGGATGCAATATGCTCACGTAGTGAGCGTCGAAAGGTCCCCAAGAACAAAAGAACTCTACTTTTTGCACAAAACTCAAGGTAGAAAGCATGCACGACATGAACAAGAGACCAATTGGGTGCAATCTCCCCCCATGCCTTGTGTGAGCGCTCCACAAAGCATGTATTTTATATATTAATCATCTTCAAGCTCAAATAATAGCCCAAATTACAAAATAGCACACTTTTGGCTTTTGAGTTTGCTTTAGCACAAGATAGAAATAAAGCTAATGGGCGGGCGCCCAAAGAGTCAGGCATACCCAATACAATGTCCAAATACAAATATCATAATCATGCGCCCATGCGCATACAAAATAATAAATAAATATCCAACACCTTAATAAATAGGCGCGACAAAATATAGGTGCCATGCCTAAGGTATGCGCCTATCAAAATATAAGTGATAACTCGAATACACGCTATCCTCCAATGCTTTCCTCCGCCACTGCTGCTATCTCTACACATCAACTGAAGCATTCACAATTGTTAGTAAAATAATACAATTAAACCACAAAAGTGAATACCTAGCAGTCTTCAACTACATAAATAAATCAACTGGTTAGAAATCAATCCTAACCTTAATTTATCACGAGTGCGCACTCTAAACTCATAAACGTTTATTAATTTAATATGTATTTTACGGAATCACCCGCTATGGAATCACCCATGTACACACTAAATTAATGAAATGCTCGAAAAGGATAGGCGTCCCCATCAACTTCTCGCACAAAGAATCCACTTTGTATATGAGCCCCGGTCAACAAAGTTTGCGAAATCCACCGTAAAACCTCACGGAATCCACCGTGAAATATGCCTCCTGGCATCATACCCCCGGGGTGGGATAGCAATTGTCCTCAATTGCTATTAGTTCAATGTGGAGCTAACAGAGTGGGGAAAGCATTTAAGTCTCTAGCGCGCATCCATTGGGCCTCTTCAACAGGATGGTTTTTAAACTTGACCAAATATCTAGAATATCTACGACCAGTTCTAGTGGTCATAAAGCTAGTATCTATGATAGGTTCAGGCTCAAGGATTTCAGTCTCTTCATCTAACAAAGGTGGGTTTTCATAAACATGGTGTACAGGTAATTGGCCTCTAAAGGGTCGTAATAAACTAATGTGAAAGGTGTTGTGAATTTTCCAGTGTGGTGGTAGTTCTAACTTAAATGCATTGTCATTGATTTTGTGAATGATCTTGAATGGTCCATAGAATCTAGGTGCTAATTTCACAATTGGGTGTTTATCTACACTTTGTAATCTACGTTTTTCTATTCTTAACCAAACATAGTCATCAACTTTGAAATTCATGGGTTGTCTTTTCTGATTGGCTTGTTCTGTATATGATTGCTGGGCTTTGGCAATCATGTCTTTAACCTCATCAAAAATAGTAGCGTGCATGTTAGCAATATCATCACCACTCTGAATTCTATTTGATAAAGATGCAACATGTGTAGACAATCTATAACCATAAATCACTTCAAATGGTGCTTTCTTTGTGGCTGTGTGTGGTGTATTGTTATATGCAAACTGTAGTAAATGTAAATATGTGTCCCATGTCTGTGGTTTAGAAATAGTGTAAGCACGTAAAAGATCTAATATAGTACTGTTAGTGGCTTCTGTTTGACCATTAGTTTCAGGATGAAATGCAGATGAAAAATCAATCTTTGTTCCTAGGTTAGCAAACAAAGTAATCCAAAAGTTATTACAAAATCTAGAATCACGGTCAGAAATAATAACTTTTGGTAATCCATGATTAGTGAAAACAATTTTAAAAAACAATTGTGTTGCCTGAGATGCTGTTAAAGTTTTCTTACATGGAATGAAATATGCTTGTTTACTAAACCTGTCTACAACAGTCCAAATCATATCGTGGTTAGCTTTAGTATTAGGTAAACCAGTAATAAAGTCCATAGAAATCTGTTCCCATGGTCTTGATGGAATAGATAAAGGCATAAGTAAACCATATTGTTTACCATGATGTCTCTTAACTCTTTGACAAACCAAACATTCAGAAACAAAGTTAGATACATCAGTGTCCATATGTGGCCAATAAAAATCTTCAGTCAATGTATGCAAAGTAGATATAATACCTCTATGACCTTGATATGGAGGACAATGAATCTCATTTAAAACAAAAGATCTAAATGGGACTGTAACACATAATCTCTTTTTATAAAACATGAATCCATCGTTATAAGACAGTGAATCAATATGAATCCAGTTATTTCCAACTAATTTATTCCAATCAGCATGAAAAGTAATGTCCTGATGATAAGTATCTTTCATAGAGGTTAAAGAATCAAATGATATGACAGAAATATTATGAATAGTCAGTCTTCTACTTAAAGCATCGGTTACTACATTTTCTTTACCTGGTTGATATTGAATAAGGGGATGAAAACTCTGAATAAAGGCTGCCCATTTGATATGTCGGTCAGATATTTGGGGTTGACTAAGGAGATATCTAATGCTTTGTTGGTCAATCTTAATCATAAACTCATAACCCATTAAGTAATGTTTCCATTGTCTTAAAGCTTGTACAACAACTAACAATTCTTTATCATATGTGGAATATTTAAGTTCGGATGGTTTCAGTTTACAGCTAGAATAGGCTATGGGATGATTATCTTGCATAAGTAGGACTCATATTCCAGATCCGCTAGCATTAGTAACTACTAAAAATGATGGTCTATTGAAATTAGGTAGTTGTAATATAGGAGCATGGGTTAATGCATGTTTCAATAAATCAAAAGATTTCTGTTGATTATTAGACCAATGATAAACAATACCTTTCTTTAAAAGTTTAGTCAAAGGCAAAGCAAGTAATGAAAAATTTCGCACAAACTTCCTGTAAAACTAGCAAGACCTAGAAAAGAACGTAACTCATACACATTTTTGGGTATAGGCCAGTTTAATATTGCTTCTATCTTCTTAGGATCAACCTTAATACCTTCTGATGACACAATATGACCTAAATATTCAATTTCTGTTTGAAAGAACTCACTCTTTTCCGGATTAGCATACAATTGATTATCTTTCAACAACTTGAAAACCAAAGACAGATGTTCATAATGCTCTTTCTCATTTTTACTGAATACCAAGATATCATCAAAGAATACTATAACACAATGCTGATATTTCAAAAATATGTGATTCATCATTCTACTAAATGTAGCAGGTGCATTAGTCAATCCAAAAGGCATCAGTAGAAATTCATAATGACCAAATTGTGTTCTAAATGCAGTTTTAAATATATCAGATTTATCTAATCTCACCTGATGATAACTAGATTTAAGATCTATTTTACTAAATATGGCAGAACCTTGTAGTTTATCCATAAGATCATCTACCCTAGGAATTGGATATCTATTCTTTACAATAATCTTATTTAGGGCATGATAATCTATGCACATGCGATAAGTATTATTATTCTTCTTTACCAACAAAACAAGTGCGCCAAATGGAGAACTACTAGGTCTAATTAATCCTCTGTTTAATAATTCCTCAACTTGATTTTGAATTTCTTTCTGTTCAATCTGATTATGCCTACATGGTGCTTTACAGGGTGGTTGTGTACGAGTAATTAAATCTATTTTGTGGTCTTCAGGGCATGAAGGAGGTAGTCCAGGTGGTAAATCTTCAGCAGAACAATCTTTAAATCGTGCAAGGAAATCTTTATGCCTAGGATGCATATGTTTTTCTTTAGCTTGAAGTTCATTCACCCAAATTAGATAAGATTTACTACTTTTGCATAATGCACGTTTAGCTTGAGTATGAGTAAGGAGTGTAAAATTATTAGATGCGTGCATACCATACAATGTAATGTATTTTCCTTGAAATGAATTTTAATTGAATGAGTGGAATAATCTATGTTAGGATTATGTTGATGACGCCAAGGCATACTTAAGATAATATCACTGGACTGTAATGGTACAACTAGAAAATTCATTCTTTCAGTGTATTCACCAATTTGAATTTCTAAATTATGCACCTCTTGTGTTCCATTATACCTTGTGCCTAAGAATGCTGCTTTAATGCGATAATGCGTAGGAACAGTTTGTAATTTCAATTCTTTCACTAACTTTGCAGAAATAAAATCATGTGTACTACCATCATCATGCAAAATAATCTTTTCTTTTCCATGCACTAAACATTTCATTGTCAACAAAGAATGTGGAGTTGGCATACCTGGTAAAGTATCCGAAGGAGTAGTAATGTCGTCCTCATCTTCCGTAAAGTCAGGCATTTCCTCATGTTCTTCATCTTCCATTGCTCCAAGATAGTTGATATGGACAGGTGGCTTCTTCGATTGGCAATTGGCTACTAGATGTCCAGCTTGATGGCATTTGTAACATACTATAGGTTTGGCTTTAGATACATTGTTTGCAATGGCAGGAAGTCTAGGAATATTAGGATTTGGCTGTGAGGACAACTTAGGGTTTTGATTGGTATTTGATGGCAAAGAAGGTGGTTTTGTCCAAGACTTACAGAAAGATGATAAAGGAAATCGACTTTGATTGAATCTTCTAAAATTTGAATTGAATTGCTTAGAACCATAGTTACCATTTGCTTGAAATTGTTGTGGGCCCTGGTCTCTTCCTTGAAGCTTGTTTTCAGTGTCATGAGCTAAAGAAATTGCATCTTCAAGGGTTGCAGGCTTGTACATATTAACTTCGGCGTAGTAATGCCCAAGTAATCCAGACATAAACTTGCGCTTGTGAGTCGCTTCAGGTACGTCTTCAAGCATGCGTAGTTGCAGTAAGGCATTCCAAAAGCGTTCGGTGTACTGGGAAATAGGCTCACGATCTCTTTGCTGAAGAAGGTCCCATTGCTTTATGGCTTTTTCATGGAATTGTGGAGGAAGGAAATTGTGCATAAACTTCTTTTTGAAACTCTCCCAGATAGTGGGACAATCTATGCTCTTACGAACCACGGTCCACCAAAGAAATGCTCTATCCACTAAATGATTTTAGTGACACACATTAATTTTATATTTTTCAGCGTATGTCTCTTCATGAAAGTAATCATCAAACTGACTAATGAATGCAAGAACAGTCTTTCGATCTCGAGTTCCATTGAAAGTACGGAATTTGAAATTTCTTTTACTTATCTTTGTTTCTTTGCGGATGGATTGAGCTTCGAGAGTCGCATCGATGGTTCATCAGATAAGATCTTCGGGTTGTGGTCCATCTTTGTCGGTAGTCGATCGTTGTGAATTGACCAATTGAACTTGCAAGGCTTGCCGGGCTCTTCGTTCTTCATCCAATTGCATCATAATTAAATCTAATTTTTGTTCCATCGTAGGTTCAAGAAGATCGCCTTCAGCCATTAAATCATCCATATTTTGTTTTGTCATCCTATAAAAATTCAAAAGACCTCATACTCTCAAAATCCAATTAGCGGGATGAGCGTAGCTCAAAGTCGGGTGTACAAGGCTTATAAATTTTTGTTTGGCTTTCACGGTCTTCGACTTTTGCGGTTGCGGGATTTAAAGTCTTCGTAAAATCTGCGTATGACCTTCTGCGTGTGTTGAAACTCGTTCAGCAAGTCTGCGTATGCGAACAGAGTCTTCCAGGGAACAACTTTGCAGTTCAGTGCTTCTGCGCAGGAACAATCCTTATGGGAGTTTTTGGCATAAGTCAGTTTTGACCTCTGTTGACTTGTAGAACTTAATGAACTTGTCCAACTTGAAGATTTTTGTGACTTGAGACTTGGTTGACTAAGCTTAGAGCTTAGTCTGTGATCACGACGAATTTTTAGGGGGGGGCCGTTTTTCAATGCCAAAATTTACGGCGAGGGTATACTGACGCTATCGATTGAAAAATATGATGGAGTAAGCGTTATTAAAGCTTACTATTAAGCTTTATAAACTTTCAATTAAGCTTTTTAAGCTTCAAGCTATGGAGTTACTATCAGACTGTTGAGAAATAGACGACTTGTAGAAGGAACTTTCCTTGTGGTCCTCTGCTTCCCCAGGCCGGTCCTTCGCGATCAGAGGCTGTAGACAGAGATTCTTGACCGCCAGGAATCCACCCGTATCGACCGTTCGCGATGAGACTGACCGTAGAGCTCAATTGTTCTAAGAGCTCCGCCTTCGCACAAGATGGGTAGTGATTGGAAGTTCTCGATCTCAGTTTCGCTTTGATACCATTGGTGCACAGATCGGATGCTGTATGCTCGCGTAGTGAGCGCCGGAAGGTCCCCAAGAACAAAAGAACTCTACTTTTTGCACAAAACTCAAGGTAGAAAGCATGCACGACATGAACAAGAGACCAATTGGGTGCAATCCCCCCCTATGCCTTGTGTGAGCGCTCCACAAAGCATGCATTTTATGTATTAATCATCTTCAAGCTCAAATAATAGCCCAAATTACAAAATAACACGCTTTTGGCTTTTGAGTTTGCTTTAGCACAAAATAGAAATAAAGCTAATGGGCGGGCGCTCAAAGAGTCAGGCATACCCAATACAATGTCCAAATACAAATATCATAATCATGCGCCCATGAGCATACAAAATAATAAATAAATATCCAATGCCTTAATAAATAGGCACGACAAAATATAGGCGCCATGCCTAAGGTATGCACCTATCAAAATATAAGTGATAACTCGAATACACGCTATCCTCCAATGCTTTCCTCTGCCACTACTGCTATCTCTACACATGAACTGAAGCATTCACAATCGTTAGTAAAATAATACAATTAAACCGACAAAAGTGAATACCTAGCAGTCTTCAGCTACATAAATAAATCAACTGGTTAGAAATCAATCCTAACCTTAATTTATCATGAGTGCGCACTCTAAACTCATTAACGTTTATTAATTTAATATGTATTTTGCGGAATCACCCGCTATGGAATCACCCATGTACACACTAAATTAATGAAATGCCCGAAAAGGATAGGCGTTCCCATCAACTTCTCGCACACAGAATCCACTTTGTGTATGAGCCCCGGCCAACAAAGTTTACGAAATCCACCGTAAAACCTCACGGAATCCACCATGAAATATGCCTCCTGGCATCAAGTAGCACCACTTTGCCCCCTCCCACACCAAGCTAGGTATGCATCTCTCCCTTGCAAAAGATCATGATCATTTGTCAATTCTTTGCACATCTTACATGCTATATGCACTTGGTCACACAAAGAACAAGCATGGTTTAATAATGGTATGTAAGATATTGATGAGTATGACCTTTTAATCATAGAGAAACAATTGTAAATGTGATAGTAGTTTGGCTTCTCTACAAAGAGAGACAATCATGCTAATACACAATCTAAAAACATGTAAGTTTGATAGAATGAGTGAAAATTCCACCAATGTGAGTATGTTACAAGGTACAAAAAAGGGCAGTCCAGCAAATAATCTCATACAAAGCTCTCACAAGATGCCAAATTCATCCATGTGCACAACCTATGAGTGGAAAACATCAGCTAATTGAAATGTGGTAAGGAGGTGAGGGCAAACTTGTAAATTTATTTTCATGCCTTGAATTTTTAATGTTGACATCTAGATTAGGTGATGATGGTTCTTATGCAATTAATTTTTGCATGGTTGTGAGCGAGGGTGTTAGTTAGTCATGGTATACAACAAATCCACATGAAATAACAAGCAAGAGAATGATAGCTAGGAGAGTAAAAATATTCACCATGTTTGTTTTACCATGATGTTTACTTAATTGTAGCCACTTATGCATGAAACCACATGGCCAAGTCATGTATTCACAAACATCCAATGAGCTTTATAATACATGTCATACCATGTTATCATCCCACCATAGGGAGGGGGAGAGAGGTCCAAGAAGCAATCCATGGATATAAATAGGTATGTGACTAGCATTATTGAAATTTCATGGTTTAGTATAAAGAGGGAGAGAGGCCTAAGAAACTAAATTCACAAATAAGAAGCATTGACATAATGATATTGGGACTTGAATTTTTTAGGAACTTGGATTTGGAATGGGTTTTAGCCAACAAGCACAAAAAGAGAAAGAGAGGGGAGATGGCTAGGCTCCTATGCTCATAAGCCTACCCTTTTAGGTTTGCTCCTTTCATTATATGAGTCGTGTAGTATCAACAACTCCAAGTATACAATCAAATGGATTACAGATTGTACTTTTAGCCGATCACACATGCAACTGCACACACACATCCACACATGGATGCATGCATATGCACATGTGCCCCCCCCCCCCCCCCCCCCCCCCCCCACACACACACACACACACACACACAGTCTATATGGATTTCAAATGTACTTTGCACTTGAGCATAGATACACATTTAGTACCAATGGCTTATTACATGCAATCATATCTATCTATTGTGTCCCATGTGAGATTCTTCTTAATGGAGTTTGGTTCCTTTTACATAACTAGTCCACATTATCCAACATTTCCTCAAAAGAGCTAGTCTTCCTTGTCCATAAGCCAACCAAGCAAACTCTATATGGTATGACACCTTTGCCACAATGGGACAAAAGCTTATTCTCCGAGGGAGTTGTGATCAAGTAGGTCCTCGTAGATTGCATGATCCACATTTTGTTTATCAACAAGCTATACCATAGGCTAAATCAAGTAAACAATAATTAAATCACTACTCCAATTTCTAATTTTAAGGAGGTATACTAGCTTCATTGACAATAGTGATGAAAACCTCTCAAACACATCATAATTTTTCATTTACTATTATTTATTGAATTCAACCATGGGATAAACTCAATTCTTATCACATATTACATCCCTACTCACAAAAATGCTTCATGCAAGAGGATTGTAGAGATCATACAATTTCTCTCATTGCTATAGGCACTAAATGTGCATTTCACCTCCTTATCATCAAGCTTGTCATACAACATTTTGTGGCAAGTGAGCAGCACAGGCCAAGGAACCAAACACACAAAAGTAATCAATTGATGGTGTGATCACTTTCAAAACTTTGTGATGCACCTATTTAAAACATGTGTAATGCACATGATGGCCTCCAACCAAAGTGTAAATGGTAGTCCTTTTCTTTTTAGCTTGCATTGTGCTATCCCCATTAGTGTTTCGTGTTTCCTTTCAACCGCTACATTCTATTGAGAACTATATATGTGTTGTGTATTGGTGAACAATGCCCTTATCTAAAATAAAATCAATAAATGCATATGCTCCTCCTTTTATTCTATTCTAAGAGTTTACAATTCACAGATTGACTCATTTTCGACCATAAACAAAGCAAAAAAAATTTGCAAAGACATTGAGCTTGACTTTCAGAAGAATACACCCACGCATACCTAAAAAATTCAACAATGAATGCCTTCGGCAACCCTAGTAGCCCTATCCTTGTTAAAAGAATGGATGTGTATCGTCCCAAAAATTTGTGCTTTGCACACATATTGTGGGGTCTCTAAATCCAATAATGTACCCACCATTTGCAACCCTTCCAATGCTGATAAACTACCATAATTCACATGTCCAAAACTAGCATACCATAACTTTGCATCACGAATAGTTGAGGAAGAAATTGCCGACACACCATGAGAATGCCTCTCATATGCATAAAGATAATATAATTCATGAGGCTAAATCCCTATACTAAGGAATGCATATCTACACTTTTAGTCATGTACCCATGACTAGAGCCCTCCAAAGTGATGACTACTCCTCCTCAAGAAAAAGAGAATAGAGCAAGAAGGTTCTTCTATGTTGGACTCTGGAAGCTCAACAATGGAACACTGATAAAATACTCTACGAATTTAGGAGCATCACTTAATCTTGGTGCATCCACCTCTCACATGAATGGCTCTCTCCCCAACTTTTACTCTCCATATATGCTTTCTTCACTCATACCCCCATGAATACGAGAAAAATAAGAATAGATAGCAAAAGATGCAAGCAATAACACTAGTACCTCCTCCTTTGTTGTTGTTCGAGTTTCAAAGGTGAAGCCTCAATGCCCATCTCTCTCTCTCTCTCTCTCTCTCTCTCTCTCTCTCTCTCTCTCTCTCTCTCTCTCTCTCTCTCTCTCTCTCTCTCTCTCTCTCTCTCTCTCTCTCTCTCTCTCTCTCTGAGAAGAGAGAAAGCTACAAGGTAGGTGATTCCTCTTTGACTCACTCTCACTCTCTAATGCTCTTTACCTCTCTATATTCCTTTCATGCTTTCTCTTTTTGTCAAGCTATGGAGTTGGAAGGAGAAGAAAATAAGAAATCAAAAGCTCACAAAATTTGCGCACATAAGAATGAGCTACTCATTCATTTTTAGCTTTTTATGCATAAAGTTGCATGGGTGGGTGTCTTAACCATTTTCTCTTTTGTCTTGCCCATTACAAAGCTTGTAGGCCTTCATAGTTTACCTATGGATAGATTTAGAGTGCATAGCTACATTGAGATTCATGTACCTATAGTTTTGGACAAATTATATGAGGCTCTCAATTTACTCAAGAAATGATTAAATTTATTTGAAGGTTTTATGCACCTTACATTGAAATGAACCTAGTCCTCTAATCTTTGCATTGAATATTATATGCATGCTACAACATTTTTTTAACTACCACCAAAGTTTATAAAATTTTATAATTCATAAAATTTTATTTTTAACAACACTGTAATGAATCCAAAAACTATTAATGTATTTTTTGACTCCCATCATGGTATTCTCTACCTAGTTTTAGCATTTCTAACTCTCTTCTCTATTTTGCTAGTTATTACTTTTTGCAATTGCTATTTTTGGTGGCTTTTATAACTATAGCTCTTTGTATCTAGTTAATATTTTTCCCCTCATAGATCAGTGTCAATCTCTTGGCCCTCTCAGTGAAATGTAGCATACAACAACCTGCCTTGTAGATATGCAATGTTGGCACTTGAGTGGCAAGGTTCGATAGAGGAGCAATGTTTGTTATGGATGGGTAGGGTATTTTGTTGAGGTTCACATTGTGTAGTCAATCGTGTGGATGTTGTTGGGATTGAATATTGACACATTATCCTGCTTTCTAGGTTGGTTAAAAATTTCATAAATGCAATGAAAGATGACACTTTTGTTGAAGAGATTATCACTAATACCTCTCCTTTGTTGTAGGCTACCATTTCCTCTATTCTTACTTGATCAATTATGTGCTCCCACTAGTGAAAGAGAAAAAGAGAAGAAGGAAAACAATAAAAATGATTGCGAATCTTTGTGTGTGTGTGTGTTCGAGGGGGGGGGGATGGGAAGAAGCAAAAGATAAGAGAGAAGAAGAGCTCTCCAAAGTTTGCCCAACCAAGAGCCTATGATGTTTTCTCAAACTACCACCAAATTTTACAGATATAGAAATTGATTGTGAAACTCTATTTTAAGCAAGATCACTCAATCTATTTATAAGTTGCAAGGTGAGGAATATGTGAATGCATGTGCTTGCATAGGCCAATATATAGTGTGTGAAAGATTGCTCTTTTGGTTTGTCTTTTGTTGTGGGATGATGTGGTTGTCACATAGATAATCTCCATGTTCCATGGACAAGAAATATCATCAATGATGAGGAAAAGGGAAGAATGAAGAGGATGTTAAGGAGACAAAAGTTTGTATGGAGAATCTCAAGGGATATATCTCCATTGTGACTCAAACACGTTGAGGTGGAAACTAAAGATCTTTGTAATATGAAGTCTCTTTTTCACCTTGCTAGTTGAGTGTTTGTTCCTGTGACATGAGGCTAGGTGAATGGAATTGTAGGGAGAGAAAGATGCAAGTGACATAAGGAGTCATGTCTAATACTAGGCAAATAAGAGGTTCCTAGGTATGCCCCACCCTTGATCACCCTATGGGAGCTAGAGGAAGGGAGATGGGGGGGTTAAAGATGGAGCCAGCAAACCTAGGCCATCAGGCATCTCTAACTCAAGAACCTGTATGTGTGGTGTGGATGTATGTGCATGCATATTTCTCTTTCTTTTATCTACTCTCTCTCTACAAGCAAAAGCATGTTTCCCAGAGTTAACACAATATAAATATACATTTGGATTGCTTGTATGAATTGTCTTGTATCATATTGGGAGAGAGAGGGGGAGGGGAGGGAGCTATCAATGCATTGAAATTAAAGTTCTAAAAACGTCGAGTGGCTACACAAGCATTCACATTATGTGTGTGTGTGAGAGAGAGAGAGAGAGAGAGAGAGAGAGAGAGAGAGAGAGAGAGAGAGAGAGAGAGAGAGAGAGAGAGAGAGAGAGAGAGAGAGAGAGAGAGAGAGAGAGAGAGAGAGAGAGAGAGAGAGAGAGAGAGAGAGATGTGTTTAGGATTTAAGAGAAGCATTTGTTACCACACATGCCATAATTTGATGTGAAGTATTATGATACAATGCGGACTGATCGCATCCATGAGAGAGAGAGAAATTGAGGGAGGGAGGGAGATAAACACGGAGAGTGAGTGAGTGACTAAGATTTATATATGTACATGTGTGTGTGTGTGTGTGTGTGTGTGTGTTAGAGGTGAGAGGGAGAGAGAGAGAGAGAATACCGAGTGAGAGGGAGAAATTGCATGTACAACCCTAAACTGAGAGAGTAAAGACATAGAGTAATTCATGAGAGAGAGAGAGAGAGAGAGAGAGAGAGAGAGAGAGAGAGAGAGAGAGAGAGAGAGAGAGAGAGAGAGAGAGAGAGAGAGAGAGAGAGAGAGAGAGGTGTGGGCCATGGTGTTTCATTCTTCCGAGGTGATCGCATGAGTGAATCCATGTTACGTGCTAGAGAGAGAGAAATCATTTACATGAGATGGAGTGCTATTTGATCAAGTGTGCTAGAAAGAGAAAAAGAGATTATACACGTAGAGAGAGAGAGAGAGAGAGAGAGAGAGAGAGAGAGAGAGAGAGAGAGAGAGAGAGAGAGAGAGAGTGTGTGTGTGTGTGTGTGTGTATGTGAGTGAGTGAAGGTAGTGGTGGCAATCGTAGAGATGGTGGGGATAATGGTAGTGGTGGTGGAGATGGCAACATTATTGGCAATGGCTGCAGAGATGGTGGTAGTGGTGGTGGCAGCAATGGGGGCAACGGCCATGGTAGTGGTGGTGGAGGAAGTTGTTGTGGTAGTGGTGGTGGAGGTCCAAAAAATCAAGGGGTGGAATAAGTGGACTATGTGGAACAAGAAATGGAGGTTGCCTAGAGAAGCTCGCTCAAAAAGCTTGCTTCTCACACACACTTAGTTCCCAACAACAATTTACCAAGCACCATGATTAGGATAAATCATAACCAATTTAGCTCCTCTTCAAATAAGAATTATTTTACTTATTATACTAAGAAAGAAGAATATATTTCTCATCATGGAAGGATAATGCAAGATCTTGAAATTAATGTTTTCCTATTGAGTTGAACCTCAAGACTTGAAAAGTATGGTGTATCTTTCCTAAAAGCATCATAGATGCCATGGAAAAATATACTGATGTGAATTTGAGAGAGAGCTCTCACTTATCAAATTTGTAAAAAGCCATGGTTAGAACTTCAAAAGCATGTACTTAGCCATTGAAAAGTGAATAGAATGCTTCATTCTTGTGGGTTCAATCTAAGCTTCTATTCTTTTATCTTATTCTCATGTGTTCTCTGCCATTACTTGACCTTGAGTGCATGATTACACCACACCCAAGTGAGGGAATGAGAGGGTGAGAGCTTCAAAGAGTAAGAGGGTATCACTTCCATCTTCTTAATCTTCCCTTTCTCTTATCCTCTCCCATTCTTCTTGCTTTTGGATGGAGGACAAATAGATAAAAGCTTGTGGATTGAGGAGAGCTTGGTTATAAGGATCAAAGATCACCAAAGGGAGGCATGGTGAGTCCTTTTTCATCTTTTGATATTATTTTTTCTTTCCTTTTGCATGCACAAAATAGACAAAGTAGGAAGGAGGGAGTAGATTGAATGGGATTAGTGCATCTCAAGCGAGAGAGGTACAGGAACCAAGAGTAGAATAAGAGCTCCTGAAGGAATATGAGATCTCCATAGTCTCTACCATTGATAGTTAGAGGACACGAGTCTTGGTTTAGACGGAGAGAAAAACATTGCAAGACCACAAGGTGAAACATCACATGGTAGTCAAAATTGATTGAAAACTCATGGTAGTGAAAATTAGTCCTAGAGACTTAAAAGTAGTTGCATTTGTATCTCCCTTACTTGTCCTATTGAGTGAAGCATTGTCAAGACCCAAGAGCATCAAATACTAACAGAGAATATCCAAAAATCCTTAGCATGCCACTTAAAGGTAAAAAATACAAATTTCACATTGAGGTCCTTGTTCTTGCACCTAGAAGTTTCTAACTCCCATCTCAACTCTTCGGAGTGCATGTGTAGCTCGAAGTGAGTGCGTGCAAGAAGCGAGCTTTTTGAGTGAGCATTTGAGCGAGCTTTTGTGGGCAAGCTCCATTTCTTGTTCCACATAGTCCACTTATTCCACCCCTTGATTTTTTTGACCTCCACCACAGTTTCCTCCATCACCACCATCACTGCCATTGCCACCACCACCACCATGACTACCTCCGTCGCCACTACTACCATCTCTACCATCGCCGCCACTATCGCCACCTCCACCACCACTACCATTATCCCCACCACCTCCATGATTGCCACCACTACCTTCGCTCTATGTACCTCTATTCCCCCCCCCCCCCCCCCCTCTCTCTCTCTCTCTCTCTCTCTCTCTCAGTTTCTCCCTCTATGTGTATATTCTCTTTTTCTCTTTTTAGCACACTCGATCAAATAGCACTCCTTCTCGTGTAAATGATCTCTCTCTTTCTCTCTCTAGCACGTAACGTGGATTCATTCATGTGATCACCCCGGGACAATGGAACACCATGGCCCACACCTCTCTCTCTCTCACACACACACACACACACACACACACACACACACAATTTACTCCATGTCTTTACTCTCTCTCAGTTTTTAGGGCTATACATTCTCTCTCTCTCCCTCCCATCTATATAGATATATGTATATAAATCTTAGTCGCTTACTCACTCTCCATGTTTATCTCCCTCTCTCTCTCTCATGCATGTGATCAATCTACAATGTATAATAATTCCTCACATCAAATTATGGCACATGTTGTAACAAACACTTATCTTAAATCCTAAATATCTCTCTCTCTCTCTCTCTCTCTCTCTCTCTCTCTCTCTCTCTCATAATGTGAATGCTTGGGTAGCCACTCGGTGTTTTTAGAACTTTAATTTCAATGGATTGATAGCTCCCTCCCCTCCCCCCTCTCCCCAAGAAATATGATATAAGATGATTCATACAAGCAATCCAAATATACATTTCTCACTGTGTATCTCTTGCAACTCTCTCTCTAGAGTCATTAGGACTCAATAGAGAGAGAGAGAGAGAGAGAGAGAGAGAGAGAGAGAGAGAGAGAGAGAGAGAGAGAGAGAGAGAGAGAGAGAGTGTGTGTGTGTGTGTGTGTATGTGTGATTTTTATGTAAGAGAAGAGAAGAGGGAAGTTTAAAAATAACATTTGATGAGAGATAAGAGAAAAAATAATTACTAGCGTTCAAATTCTATATATATTTATGATATATTTTAATATGAGACATAGTAGATTGAGACTTTTTGAATGAGCTATATTGAAATGTTTGAACCTTATGAACAAAAAGCTATTCTCTCTTTTGGGACATTTTTTCTCCTAATATAGAACATGAATCATTAACATAATATATAATGGTTATTGTCTTTTGCACTGTATATTTGGAAAAATAAAGACCTTATCAAATATTTAAAAAGTTTAATACTATTGAAATTACAATCAAAATGTGACTTTTTCATCTAACTGTACTTGGGTAAAAAACTTTTAAATAGAGGAAGTTGATCTCAAGTTGGAGAGAGAGAGAGAGAGAGAGAGAGAGAGAGAGAGAGAGAGAGAGAGAGAGAATGCGTGTGTGTATTTTGATAAAGGTCCAAAGTTATTAATGTAAAAGAAACCTAAAGGTAGTATTGTAATATTATAGGAGAGAGTTGCTAGGATTGTTTTAAGCCACAGAGAGAGAGAGAGAGAGAGAGAGAGAGAGAGAGAGAGAGAGAGAGAGAGAGAGAGAGAGAGAGAGAGAGAGAGAGAGAGAGAGAGTGTGTGTGTGTGTGTGTGTGTGTGTGCGTGCGCCTGTGTAAAGATCCAAGGCTATTAATGTAGGAGAGGGTCTAAGGTAGTATCATAAGAGAGAGAGAGAAATTTTTGAAGCCAAAGAAGGGGGCGTTGGCTTCGAAAAATTCTACCACTCTCTCCGATGATTTTTAAAAAGATACCTCTTTCTTGTCTCTCATTAACAATTGTTTTAATCTTCTCTCTCTCTCTCTCTCTCTCATCCAAAAGTTATTTTTATATCTTTCTCCTCCCTCTCTTCTCTATTGAGCCCTAATACCCTTCCAATTGAAATTCCTTACATTCAAAGTATCTAGAATGTATTTTTTATTTTAAAGACTAGGAAAAACAGTAATGAATTACTTAGTCAAGGTAGATTAGAGTTTGTATGAGCAATAATCTTTAAAGTTATATATTTAATTGTGTAATATATACTAGATAAACCTACCACCTTGATTTGTCTCTCTATATGTACATGCGTGTGCATCCATGCATGCACGTGTATGTCTCTTTAAGAACTTGTTTCTATATCTCTCTCTTATTCAAATACCTTGATTTGTCTCTCTATGTGTATGTGCATGTGCATATATGCACACCTATGTGTGTCTAATTAAGAACTTGTTTCTATATATCTCTCTTATTCAAAAAAAAAAAACTCTCTCTCTCTCTCCCTCTCTCTCATTAATATATACACATATGTGTGTGTATATTGGAAGTCCTAATACGCACACACACACATGCATACATATGATTAGTTCAAAGAAGTATAACTATATTTTATAGCATGTGAATATTAATATTACAACAACATTATGTTACGTTAGAAAAGACATGCACAATGAGAGATCAAGAAGATGATCTCTCTCTCTCTCTCTCTCTCTCTCTCTCTCTCATACACACACACATTAAACATATTGATTGGGCATCAAATTTATACTTATTTTCACCAATCAATATCCCTTCTTGCTACCACAACAAATAATTCACAAATGTACAAGTGTTAATAATAAGCTTTTATTTTTTAACCAATGTTTTTCTCTTTCCGAATATGAGATGTAAGTTCTCTTCGATAAGCATGGATTGGTATATAAACATGTTTATATTTGCATCCATTCCAAATCCTTACTAAACATTTTTCTTTATACATGGCTCTAGCAACCTCATTAAACATTGGTTTTTTTTAAAAAAATTATTATTAAATCTTACAAATTTGTGAATTATTTGTTGTGATGGCAAGAAGGGATATTGATTGGTGAAAATAAGTATAAATTTTATGTTCAATCAATATGCTTAATGAGAGAGAGAGAGAGAGAGAGAGAGAGAGAGAGAGAGAGAGAGAGAGAGAGAGAGAGAGAGAGAGAGAGAGAGAGAGAGAGAGAGAGAGAGAGAGAGAGAGAGAGAGAGACCATCATCTTGATCTCTCATTGTGCATGCCTTTGCTAACTTAACATAATGTTGTTGTAATATTAATATTCACATACTATAAAATATAGTTATACTTCTTTAAACTAATCATATGTGTGTGCGCGTATTAGGACTTCCAATATATACACATAAATACATGCACACATATATATGTATATAGATTAATAAGAGATAGATTTTTACTGATAATAGTTTTTTAATAAAAGAGAGATGTAGAAACAAGTTCTTAATGAGACACACACAAGCATGCATGCATGTGTATGCGCATATACATAGAGAGACAAATCAAGGTAGGTTTGCCCCCTACCCCCCAAACACTCTTTTCCTCCATAAATTGCGAGTAGTACAAATTGATATAAACTACATACCAAGGATGCCATTGGTCAACTTTAACTACTCTTTAGGTTTGAGATCTAACTTAGTTAGCATTACCTTATTCAAACTCTAACATCAATGTCACTTTCTTGCTTCATGTGACAATTGACATTTGAGGTTTGTTAAATTTAAAAGTCTTTTAAGGAACCATTACTAGAAAATGAATAGATACACCCAAATTTTAAATCATACAGCATATGCTAGTCCCTAATTGGGAAAAAAAACCACGAATCTAGTTGGGCCAAAAATTACTCGAATGGGTCATCGAAAAAAAAATGTCTGATAAGGGGATGTTGACAACCTCTTTTTTGTGAGAAAAAATTACACATATCACATGCTCTCTCTCTCTCTCTCTCGTCCCCCTATTTTCTCTCTCTTTCACCTATAAAAGGACACATCCCTCTTTTTCACATTGCAAATAATTCCCCCATGACTCTAAATCTGTGACTCTCTCTTTATCCCTCCCTCACTCTCTCTTCTTTGTTTTTAAAAGGACTCCCCTCCCCTTGCAATTCAAGTTTGTGTTTTCTATCCCCTACCCCTCGGCATGGTTATGTCTCTCTCTCTCTCTCTCTCTCTCTCTCTCTCTCTCTCTCTCTCTCTCTCTCTCTCTCTCTCTCTCTCTCTCTCTCTCTCTCTCTCTCTCTCTATCCCCACATTCCTCCCTCTCCCTATCTCCTCCTTCCTCCCCCCTCTCTCTCCCTCTCCCTCTCACTCTCTCTCCCTATCTCTCCATCTCCCTCTCCCTCTCTCCTCTCTCTCTCTCTCTCTCTCTCTCTCTCAATTGGTATTTCATTGGTAATAAAATTGAGGAAGCAATATATCTGTAAGAGGTAACTGTAAGCCCCTCTATCATGGCCAAATCTGATTTCAAAAGACAAGATCATGTCACCCTTTTCAAGGGTGATGAAAGGATTGTAGAAGGTTTAATCCGTCAAACGTTTCACTCACCAAGCTTGCTCCCCTGAACAAGTGGGAGTTCTTATTACATATTCTATCATTATATGATGTTAATAGTGATGTGTGTCCCTGTGTAGGGAAGGAAAGAATGCAAGAACACAGACTAGCCATGCTAGGGGAGGTGGCAACTACCAATAAACAAGTTTGACTCATGGTTTTTTTTTCCCACAATATAATGCCAATAAGAATTGTTTGTATTTTTGCAAAGGGGGATACAATTTTTTATTTTCAACCTATAATGTTGGAGGATGTGCCAGCCACCACCACAGACATCGGTAAACCAACGTGTCTCAATAATATTATCTACAATAACATTTTGAACAAAAATTATGTTGCTAATTATGAGTTTATTGTGCAAGAGGGCCATACTGAAAGTCACGTGGAAGGCCTCTTACAAGACATCGTCTCCCACAAAGCTACAATGGTGCAAGATGTTCCAACCACACATGTAGGTAAACAAACGTGTAAGAAGAATATTATCTATCATTAACATTCAATAAGAAGAATATGTTACTAATCGAGGAGTCGATGTGCAAAGGTCCACAACACTGAAAACCCCATGGAAGACCCCTTGCAAGTTGTTGTCTCCCATGCCACTATGATGGTGAAGGTGGAGTGGCGTCTTGTTTTGTGCGACCCATTTGAGATTGGAGATACACTGCGAAATGATCAACCAATTGAGGCATTCTCTCGATTGGTAGAGGCACTGGAGGAGGTCAACTAACACAAGATGGTTGAGGTTGACAAAGCAACTACAAACACATCATGCAATGTCATGGTGGTTTGTTTCCTTGAAGATAATGTCGTGCATGGATTGGGGGATGGAATTCTATCATGGAACTCCCATACTGAGGCAGAGTCAATCAATGCTATTTATTTGGCTGATCGTGTTCTCAAGGACATAGTGATGTTACTTTTCCTTGCCACAACACACTCCATGGTAGAGCTTGTCAAGTAGGCTGTCGAGGATGGACACCAACGAATGGAGTCAGGGAAGAAGTGTTGGGCCTTATGCATGGCACATCTTTTTCATTGCAAGACACTTGTCTATGTCATTGGAGGTAGAGAGGTGAGAGTTTTAAAGTCATGATATGGTCATGCTGGATACTATTTATGTATCACACTTGTTGGCTCCGTTTAGTGAATGCAACTACTAAAATTAGTATTTCAAGCTTTAAATGTAGGTACATATGCTATATATTCTAGCATATATGCATTCGATATTTCTTACAATGGAATTATCCCTCCAAAGTTAACAAAAGATGACATTACTGCAAATGACTGGGTGCGAGATACATCAGGATCCCCAATGAGAGGTCAATATGAGATCCAATGTTGTTAGACTACTGTAGAGATATTTTGTAAACATTTAGTAGATTCCTAATCCATTATATGACTACCAAATATTGTAGGTGGCATGCAACGTGGTAGGGCTTTTTGGAGCTCATTCTTGCAAATATACACAAAAGAAGGGGACACCATTTTAGATTGCAATGTGGGATGTGGTGACTTTGCATCGATAGCACTAAATTCCAATAGATAGATTGCATGTCTGTATCGATTTGCCAAATATGGAAGATATCTAAGAGCAAAGGTAACATGTTTACATAAACTTGTATAATATTTGATTATAATGTAGTGTTCTTTTTCGTCATATCAATACATGGGTGCTTACCCTTCCACGTGCGCATGTACAGCTACCTCCCACAACCTAAAAATTAATCATGTTCGATATGAATGGGGTGCTTCTACTTGGCCAAAGCAAAAGGGATCGTTACCAGTGAAGCCCTTAGAAGTGGGCATGTATTGGGTGATTTTGCGGTGAGGGCTCGCAAGGTTTTTGAAGAAATATCTACATTGTTTGGCATTGCCATCTGGATCTCCATGAAGGAAGACAACTTAAGTGAGCTACTTCAATTGGTTACAAGTGAATGTGTAAATTCATCAAAGCAAGCACCAACCTTTGCATTATAATATGGACAAGGCAAGTGCAAAGCAACTCCCACAACAACTTTTGCTGGAAGAAGGAGTTACACAAAGCCCCTTTTCATGAAATGTTTTAACTACATTGATTGGCTGCATTTCAGCCCAACAACAACACTATTTGTGGATGATAGCATGGAGAAGATGTAGATAAACCCACCCAATGCCTTTTTATGCCCACTCCCATTTGAGGGAAACCCCATGGACACTATCCTTATGGAGCACATGCTTCCCTACTTGACCAAGCTAGCATGCTTCCGTGATTCATTCCTAGACTTTGTTAGGGATCACCAATTCCACCCTCCAGTACACTAGAACTGGATTGATCTTTTATGTGCATGTTGAATATGTACTTTTAGAATTATTAGATTGTGTTTATTTACAAGTGCAATGAAATGAGGATGAGAGGGAAGAGGAGAAATGAAAGGTGAGAAGGATCGAAGCTTGCACGCGAGCTATGGCGGGAGAGCAAGAGCAAGAAAGAGAGAGACAAGAAATGGGAACTCCAACAGTCACAATGTGTGACCGGGCCTTCCTTTATTCAAACTGTCACTAAAAGAATAAAGAATAAAGTGACGTGACGGGCGCCCGCCACCTGCAGTGTGCAGTGGCGGGTACTGTCAGTGTAGTAATACACGGGGCGGCACGGCGGAGGCGCCTTTACCCCCAACAACCTCCCACTTAAAGGCGAATCTGCCCTAGTGAGAGAGAAAAGAAAAAAGAAAAGACAGTACAAATGTACATAGGTACAAGGGATGAGGAAAGGTGACATCTCATCCAACGCCCATCAACCTCCTGAGCAAAGGCAAAGCGCTCAGTAATGAGGCTCTTCGTGAGCAGATATGCAGGATTCTCGTCAGTGGAGATCTTGACAAGGTCAACAGACCTGTCCTCCACGACACCACGTATGAAGTGATACCTCACCTCAATGTGTTTCATCTTCGCATGGAAGACCGGATTCTTAGCCAACTGAATGGCACTCATAGAATCCGAATGCAGTGTAGGTGTAGCATCAATCCCAAGGTCAGCAACTAGACAGCCTAACCATATGGCCTCCTTGCAAGCCTCAGTGGCTGCAACATACTCGGCCTCAGTGGTAGACAAAGCCGTACACTTCTGAACCCTGGACATCCAAGAGACAGCCCCTCTAGCATAGGTGAATACATAGCCAGAAGTGGACTTCCTACTATCTGCATGTCCTGCATAATCGGAGTCAGTGTACCCCACGACCCCTGTATCCTGGCTGCCATAGCAAATACACATATCTGTTGTGCCCTTCAGGTACCTCATGATAACCTTCACGGCATCCCAATGTCTGCTGCCAGGTGTAGCCATATAGCGTGCCACAACACCAACTGCATGCGCAATATCTGGACGAGTGGCTATCATGGCATACATCAAACTGCCCATGGCTGAAGCATAAGGGATCTTGGCCATCTCGGCCCTCTGCTCATCTGTCTGCGGACAATCGGCCTGTGATATCTTCACATAAGAAGGTAATGGACAGCCAATAGGCTTTACGTCCTGCATGCGGAAGCGCTCAAGGACTTTATGAATGTACTCCTGCTGTGAGAGATACAAAAGTCCCTGATGCCTATCGCGCTTAATGCGCATCCCAAGTATATGTGAGGGCTGTCCCAAATCCTTCATCTCAAAGCTCTTCTTCAGCTGAGATTTAAGAGCATCTAGCTCATCATGAGCTTTCCCTACTATCAGCATATCATCAACATAGAGTACCAAGATAAGCAAACTGCCATCACGGGCTTTCTTCGTGTAAAGACACGGATCCATAGCACTCCTGCTATAGCCCTGTGACTCCATAAAGGCATCAAACTTATGATACCATTCCCTAGGTGCCTGCTTCAAGCCATACAAGCTCTTCTTCAACTTGCACACTAGGTGCTCCCTACCAGGTTCTGCAAAGCCCTTAGGCTGATCCATATAGATCTCATCATGCAAGTCCCCATGTAGAAAAGCCGTCTTGACATCCATCTGATATAGATCTAAGTCAAGCTGTGCAACCAAAGCCAAGACTAAGCACAGGGTGGTCATCTTAACCACAGGAGAGAAGACCTCATCAAAGTCCACACCATGTTCCTGCTTAAAACCCTTTGCTACCAATCTAGCCTTGTATGCCGGCTTGGGGTGTCCAGGGGTACTTTTCAGCTTGTACACCCACTTGCATGGCAAAGCCTTCTTACCCTTAGGCAAGGCAACCAAATCCCAAGTCTCATTCTTATGCAGGGAGTCTATCTCAGACTGCATAGCCCTCTCCCAGGAGTGACTGTCACCCCTGCGCATAGCCTCATCATAAGTGAAAGGCTCTCCTGCATCTGTAACCAAAACATAATGCATAGAGGGCTGAAATCTGTCAGGTGGACGTCTATCTCTAGCAGACCGTCTCACCGCAGGCTCTGCTGCCTGTCTAACTGCCTGTCCAACATCCTGGCCCTGTGGAGGAACTGCTGCAGGCTGTACTACTGGCTGTGCTGGAGCTTTAGGCTCCTCCTGAAAGATCACTCTGCGGATCTCAACCACCTTCTCAGGCTACCTGTGCATCTTGTCTTCATGGAAGACGACATCATGGCTGCGTACTATTTTCCGTGCCTGCGGATCCCATAGGTGATAGCCCATCTCTCCTGACTCACCATAGCCAAGGAGTATGCATTTAATGCTCTTTGGATCCAATTTACTCCTCTTGTCCTTGGGCACATGGCAGAATGCCTCACATCCAAAGACACGGAGATGCGCATAAGAGGGTGGCTTACCAGCCCAAACTTCCTCTGCATCTTGGAAATCCAATCCACTGGAAGGCGATCGGTTTATGACATGCACTGCCGTACTAACTGCCTCAGCCCAAAAGCTCTGTGGTAGGCCTGCATGGCTAAGCATAGAGCATACACGCTCCTGAATAGTCCTGTTCATGCGCTCAGCCAAACCATTCTGGGCGGGGGTGTAAGGGGCAGTCAACTGACGCTTAATACCCCTGTCATCACAAAACTGCTCAAAAGCACGTGAGACATATTCTCCCCCATTGTCAGTCCTAAGGCATTTCAGCCTATACCCAGTCTGGTTCTCAACAAGAGCAAGCCAACGCTGAAAGACTGCCAAGACATCGGACTTTTGCTTTATGGGATAAGCCCACACTTTCCTAGAAAAATCATCAATGAAGGTAACAAAGTACTTCGCGCCACCCATAGACATGCAAGGCATAGGCCCACAAACATCGGAACGCACCAATGACAAGGGCTTACTCATGCGTGGCCTACCCGATTTCTTATGCGTAGACCTATTCTGCTTACCATAAAGACAATGATCACATGAGTCAAAACGTGCATAGTCCAAAGGCGGAAGATACTGCAAACCAAATAACATTTTCATTCCTTTCAAAGACATATGCCCCAAACGGGCATGCCAAAGTGATACATGTGGGATAGAGCCCACTGCCAAAACATGGTCTACAGAAGACCCAGATACAACAAGAGGATAGAGGCCGCCAGCCTTGGCGCCTCTAGCAAGCACAAGTCTGCCTTTGGTAATCTTCCAGGTAGAATCCCCAAAACAGACATGAAACCCTGCATCATCCAACTGTCCTGCAGACATAAGACTGTGCGTAAGCGCAGGTACATGATGTACATCCCTGAGCAAAAAGGAACTGCCAGTGGAAAACTGCAACTGAATATCTCCACAGCCCACAATATCAAGAGACCTGTCATCTCCAAGTCTGACTGAACCAGATATAGTGCGGTAAGAGTGGAACCACTCACGGTAAGGCGTCACATGGAAGGATGCTCCTGAATCCAATAACCAGCACTGTGCATACATACTAGGTGTCTCAGTCAAGTGTGAAGCATCAAAAGAACTAGTTGCAAGTATAAACTCATCACCACCATCGGACTCCTCAGTCTGCGTGACATTAATTTCCTCAATCTTGACGTTGGACTTCGCAGGTACTATGCTGCGATCAGAGGACTTCTCCTGCACTTTCTCTTTGCCCTTATCCTTGCGCTTCTCATTGCGCAACTCATGACACTGTGGTCTAATATGGCCCTTTTTCCCACAATGATGACATTTGCATTGCGCCCACGCGACTTACTACGCGACTTGCCACGAGATTTAGACCGACCCTTTTGCGAGTCACGGCCTCGGCCATTACCACGGTCATACCTGTCATTCCTGCCTGTAACTGTCAAAGCATGACTACCATGAGAGGCATCCAAGTTTTTGCGATTCACCTCTTCCTGAAGAAGAGCACTCTCAACATCTGCCAATTTTAGAGTAGCACTAGAGGCACAAAGAGCAGTACGGAAAACATCCCATGACTCATTCAAAGTCCCAAGCAAGAAAAGAGGAGTTACTTCCTCTCCAAAGGTGATATCCTGTGAAGTCAGGTTCTTCAGTATAGCATGGAACTGGCTCAAGTGAGTAGACATAGTCGCATTATCCTTCATGCGCAGATCCATAAGCTGCTTCAACCAGTACATCTGGCTCGCCGGACTTTTCTTATCATAAAGATTCTTGATCTTATTCCATAGATCCCATGCACTCTGTGCTTCCTCAAATGCATTATAATGTACCTGTTCAGTGAGAGACAATACAATCGTGGACTTGCATAGCTCATCAAGTTCAAGCCAGTCGCCATTGTCCATAGTTTCAGGCTGCTCCCCACTCAACCGAAGTGGCTTAATCTAAGATTTCTGCACCAAGACCTGCCAAATTTGACTCTTCCAGTAAGAGTAGTTGGTACCATCCAACTTTGTAATGTTAAAGATGGCACTATCATGCGAAGATGACGCCATTATGTAGGCTGGAAATGCCCAAACAGTCCAAAACTGCTTGCTGTTTTACTGCAGAAACTGCCCAAAAATGACCAAAATGGGGTCCAAAGGGCGAGCAAAGTGTGCCAAAAGTTGCTGCCCACCTAGTACTAGGTGCGGTACACCAAATCAGGATATTTCAGCATGAAAAGTACACCTTAGTCCACCAATAACTGCTTGCTGTAATAAATTGCAGGTATGCAGTCTAGAGAGCAAACTGTCCCAAAATAGGATCCAATGTCAAGCAAACAATGCTAGGTCCAAAGCTGGCATGAAACAGACATAAGCAAGGCCAATGACAGTGAAAAGAACATGAGCTCAACACCGAAGCATATCAAAATAACATCTGCCAATGAAAGGCACACTCCCAGACACTCTAGACAAAGTGTTCCTGTAACTGCCAAAACCTGACACAAATAGGTGTCTGCTCAAAGAGAAAGATCCAAATATGAGACTCAGCTCATAAGCATCCTGTGTACCAAGAGTACATCAATGCATATCCATAAAGATCAGAGTATGATCCCAAAGTCTCAATGCGTATGTAGCTGCTCAAGACATAAACTGCTCCAAATACATGTAAGTGCTCCAATAGCATGCAACTGTCAAAGGTCAAGCAAGCATGTAAAATGCTCCCACTGGCACAAAAGGCGTACAAAGCGAGCTCAAAAGCTCAAACAACCCAAGAGAAAGCACCAGTGATAAGTGACCCTGTCAATGCATCAAGCGCATCCAAGAGAGCATGACATACATGAAGCACCGGTCGTATTAACCATGAAGTAATACATAAGCCCAAATAAGCTCTCGGTCAACTCAATGACATCCAAATAGCAACCAAGATCAGTGATCAAGTAAGCCGGGAATGCTCAAATACATCCAAATCCAAGCTCCAAATGTCGGTATGGCATACACGAACCAAATAGCATATGTCACGAACCAAAGCATGTAATGCAAAAGCCTAACTGTCAAGCAGAGACATGAGGCATAGGCGGTCCACGAGCATGCCAAGTCGGTCCAAATGCCAGTGAAGACGGAGCTAATGCGAAGCTCAAAAGCATCCCATAATCTCATACATATACTCCAAGCCGTCCCCAAATGTCAGTGACATCATGCCAAATCTCAAAGCATACATTCGGTACCGGTAGGTAAGTGCCAAAGCCTGTAAAGTACCTTCAGCCCACTGTTATTCCAGCATGTATTTACTGTTCTAAACAGTAGATTTCAGCCCCGAATTCAAGCCAAAATCATGGTCAAACCAAATGCATACATCCCCAATACATCCGGGTAGGAAGTAGACCGCATACGGACATCAAATAAGGTAACCGGAGTAGAGTATAAGCATCAAATGCCAATGCCAAGTGTGGCTGCCCTGTTTCCAGCACTGTATAACAGTAAATAACAGTCCCAAATCAGCCAATATTTTAGGCCAAAATCATGGCATAATCATGTGCATACATTCCCAAGGCACTAGGCATCATGTAGACCGCATATGGGCATCAAATAGCACAACCGGAATGGAGTATAAGCAACAAATGCTAATGCCAATGGTGCTGCCCTATTTTCAGCCTGTTATGACAGTTTATGACAGTCCCAAATCTGAAGAGATCAACCCCGAATGATCAAGACCAATGCCCAAAGCTTGAATGACATCAAACATGAAGTCTATATCCCTCTTGATCAAGGTAGAGAGCAAGAAGCAATGGCCAAGTGTGGAGCTGAAGTAGATGAGTGCTCATAGCCTGGAAAAAAATGATGCAATCTGCCCTGTTGGTGCTGAACTTGCTCCTACTCCACATGGGCTGAAAAGGGGGTAATGGGGGGCTCAAGAAGGGCCTATCAAAGGCCTATGACAAGCCTCTTTGAGCCTTGATAGGTGTAAGGCACAATATGAGGGGAATAAGCTTCAAGGGTTTGAAGCTATGGCTGCCCTTGCTGTTTGCAACCTATAGACTGAAATAAAACCCTGAAAGAATGATCAAATACCTCAGTATCAATGCCTTGAAGGTGCCTCAATAGGCTGGGAAGGTGCTCGGGAAGCCGGGGAGTGACGGGAGCTCGGGGAGATCGAATATGGCTGCCGGGATGGAGATCCAATGCATGAAGCGAGTCGATGCGAAGGTCGGGAAGCACTGAGTCGAGCTCGAGCAAGAGAATGCCAAGCTCTGATACCAGTTGAAAGGTGAGAAGGATCGAAGCTTGCACGCGAGCTATGGCGGGAGAGCAAGAGCAAGAAAGAGAGAGACAAGAAATGGGAACTCCAACAGTCACAATGTGTGACCGGGCCTTCCTTTATTCAAACTGTCACTAAAAGAATAAAGAATAAAGTGACGTGACGGGCGCCCGCCACCTGCAGTGTGCAGTGGCGGGTACTGTCAGTGTAGTAATATACGGGGCGGCACGGCGGAGGCGCCTTTACCCCCAACAAGAAAGAGAGAGGAATATGCAAGTGAGGAAGATTTTATATAGGCATTTGCTCAATTGCAATGCTACAATATGTGTAAACAAAGCATGTGCAAAATATCTAGGGCAGGGTGGAGTGTAGAAACATGCATGCATGTGAATGTATATGTGCACAGTAAATTAAGTAACAATGAGGTAATATTATTGTCTTGATATTAACTATTCAAACAAAGTGAAAAAAAAAGATATTGCACGTTATTGTAGCGAGTGTAACAAACTATTTGATACCCTATCCTCTTGTAGTAAGTCCACACAATAATGCTCAATTGAAAGTAGTGAAAACATGTGCAATGTAGTTTCGCTTATGTGTGCAAAATGAAAGTGATATATAAGGATATAATATTAAATCATGTACATAAAAGTGAGAGGTATGTGAATGTATATATGCTTGTGGGATAACAATGTGATATTCTTTTCGTCCTAATATTAACAGCTAAATGTGTCTAAGACAATTTACTTCATGCAAACCCTTGACCCTTGTAAAAATAAGAGGGTTGTAAAAAACGGATGGATGACCCTTGCAAAATTAAGAGGGGAGAGAGAGAGAGAAGTTACTAATTTAGAGAGAGAGAGGTTGCTATTTGAGAGAGAGAGAGAGAGAGAGAGAGAGAGAGAGAGAGAGAGAGAGAGAGAGAGAGAGAGAGATTGTGTGTGTATGTGTGTAAGAGGGGGAGAAAGAGAGGAGTTGCTTATTTGTTATAGTGCTCTGTGATCTAATATTAAATAGTTGCTTTATTTACTTGCTTTATTTGAGAGAGAGAGAGAGGGGGAGAATAAGAGAGGGAGAGAGAGTGGATGTACATGTATTTGTGAGGGACACATGGAGAGAGAGAGAGCAAGTGAGAGAGAAGGTGAGTGTAAGAGACGAAGAAGCAAGAAGTTGGAGAGAGAGAGAGAGAGAGAGAGAGAGAGAGAGAGAGAGAGAGAGAGCTGTACTTGAGGTAATTAACATGGGGGGAGAAATATGGGAGGGAATGGTAGTGGTGGAAGTGGTGGAGGTGGTAGTGACAATAGTGGTGGAGGCGGCAATAGAGGTGGTGGTGGTGGTGGTGGAGATGGTGGTGGCAATAGGGGTGGTAGTGGTGTTTGATATGTGCACAAGAGAATAGGAGGAATAAGTGGAATATATGGAACAAGAAATGGAGGTTGCTCAAAAAAGCTCTCTTAAATGCTCGCTTCTTGCCCTTCCCCACTAAAAGATTATCAAAATTTTGACCACATCTAATCAAGCAAGCTATGACAATACTTTGTCAACAAAATAAAATGAAATTGTGCTAAGAGCTAGCATAGTTTTTGCTTCACTAGTCACACTATGGCCAATTCTAGAAAAGTTATTTTACTTCCAAATATGAGGTGCAAGTTCTCTTTAGTAAGCATGTGTTGGTGTATAAACATGTTTACATTTGCATCCATTCCAAATACTCAAAGGTACACATAATACAAGTGCTTGCATGCCAAATATGCCTTTCCTTTTGCTACATGATCCATGAAATCTCGACAATTACATATTGGGTTCCTTGCAATGTGCACATTGCAACACTCTTGCAAGACTCTTGAGTTAGTTGTCTCTAATTTGAATAGCTCATGTTTTAAGGGCTTCACCAATACGTGGCCCTTCATAGCCATAGGTAGCAACAATGTTGAATCTAGCCTTTTCCTTATAGCTCATGAAACACCACTATGATGTCAATGTGAGCCCTTATTAGCATCCACTTGTTGTTCTGCCTTTTGTGAAACAACCCCCCACTCTCTAGCATATGGATCTCTTCTACAGTCAAAATTGTGCCTTGTGCCACCCATCATAGTTGTTGAACTTTGGGTGATGTGTGATGAATGGAAGAAAAAATGTTCCATGTATGGTCCACACTATCATTTTAGAACCACATCAACTAACATTGCATTCCATGTTGATTGGTAGCTTCTCCACTTGAGTTGGACCACTCTATGATACCCCAAAACAAAGGGGCAAGTACCCTCCATGTGTCACGTTTTTCATTGGTTTCTTGCATTTTCATTATATTGAGCCCCCAACCAACCGTGACATTGGACATGTTGTAAGTTGGAATCCTTCTTATAGCCTAGATGGTGTCATGAAGGTCCGTCTCCACTACCATTTCCTTCAAAGAATTCAAAGATAGTGCCCTTGATTGGTCAGAAGGAAAAGGATTTTCTTGTGCCCTTTTTTCTAGGTATGTTTTCAACCACATACTCAAGACTATGAGAGGTGTTTTCTTCCTATAACCCCACTTTCCCATCAACATTTTGTTTCCTCATGATAGTTACATTGTCACCTTTAAAATCAGGTTGTTGATACATTTCGGTTCCAGCTACAACCTCCTCCACCATCCTTAGTGCCACTGTTGGAATGGGGCCAATCCCTTGTTGTACTCGACTCAAAAGCTTTTCTATATGAGGTCCCACACCATGAAACTTTCCTCTAACGAATGTATGCCATTTTGTGCTCCATAATAGAGTACTAGTCAAATCATTGATACACGCATCATACACACTAACAGTCCCTTTGAATCCCTCACTAGCCAACCAGCTTGCATGCATTTGCTCTGCTACATTTGTGGTTGGCATATGAGAAAATGTCCTCTATTACCTATACAAAAACCAGCATGAGAGTGTGTGGAGTGTGAGAAAAGAATCATAGCACATATCACACTACATACTTTTACATATTAGTCTTACCTTGGCAATGTGTCAACGTGGCTATATGATATGCCACCAACTAAGCCAGCAATCCGTAGAAATATTTCAATTTGCAACTTTTCCTGATGTTGAAATGCATGGATCTAGAGCGTGGCTATGGCAGATGGAACACAAAGACAATGGTCATGATGACATAGATCAGATAGACCAATTGTTACTCACATGAATTAGGTTCCAAGATAGAAGCTTGGACTCATAAACACAATCTTGAGTATGACACTGACTATGACTGAAAGGACAAAGTATAGTTGTATTCCATCATTGAATGATAAAAAGGTACATCATTTTATAGGATCATGGTAGTCCCCTTTTTCTCCACTGTGCATATGGGATTCAAGACATCTCTTCTTGGAGCATACATCATTCGTCATTTCTCAACACCCCCCCCTCAAATGATGAGTCTCTACTGTTGTTGGCTTTTGCTCCCCCTACATGATGACATGGCCCGAGAGACTAGCTCTTTGCCAACCTAGTCAAGTTAAGGCTTGAAACTTTACATCTTTGATAAGGGTTTTGTTTTGCAAGAAGGCATATCCACTAAGGGAAACAAAATCCACTATGGGGAAGATAAAGTCTTCAAAATAATCTGTCAGAGTTGTTGTTGATGGCGGAAGCATCTTCTTCTTCTTCTCTTTCATTCATGAATTGATTCTAGTGGTTATCATTTTGCATCTATTGTGCTCTTTTATGGTGGAAACATTCACTGGCTATATGTCCAGTCTTACCACCATAATGACATGTCATCCGATCTTTGTTGCCAGAGTTGAATCCTTGGCCTCGGCCTTTTGCTCTAGTAGCTCCTTTGGTGTATAAGAGATTTTCCCTAGATGATGGGACACCATCTTTTGCATTCTTGTTCTTTTGTTTATTCTCTTCATCAATAAGAGAGTGCTCAATATCTTTCTGTGACAAATTAGGTACATTGCTGAGAGTAGAGACAAGATTTTCATATAAGGATCTTGGTTTACACTAGCAAGGAGTACAGTAATTGCTTCATCTTCATCTATTGTTTTCTTCAGAGTGGCAAGTTGAGTTTTTAGACTTTCTTGTCAAGCTCATCCCAAGCCTTTTTAGCATCTCTAATGCCAAAGATATGGTGCAATACGTCATTAGATAGTCCCCAGGCAATGATGCCTAGAGCCTTGTTGTTCATCTTTTTCCACTCCTTTGTCTTGAGCTGGTCTTCTTCAACGAGCCCATCTTCATCATCTTCCTTCTTGCTATCTGCATCATCCTCAAACATGTCCCACAAGTCCTTTCGCATAAGGTGGTACATGGTATTCTCCTTCCAGGCATGAAAGACTTCTTCATTGAACTTGGCTATTTGCTCAAGCTCTGCCATGTTAATCAGCTTCAAATAACCAAATGAGGAGTTGTAGTTCAATGTGTCAAGAGACACATAAAGATCAGTGTCAAACTGACACTAGTTGAGTATCAATGGAGGATATTATTCTTTGAGCTTAGTGTTGGATGTCGGTGCTTGAGGTCTTCAAATCTTCCAAAGTCTCCTCTCCTTATTGGTTTAATGGGTGAATCTTGATGTGAACTTCAGCGCTTGTAGCTCAATGATTAAAATCATTGTCGATAGCTTCAATGAGAAGAACCAGTGAAAATTTCAAGCTTTTGAGGTTTTGGCTATGGAGTCTTTAGGGTTTTTTATAGGCACGACTGTTTTTTCTTCATAGCAGCCGATAAAGGCAACCATTTGATGAGTCCTTTGATGGGGAATAAGCTCATTAGCCCACCTTTGATGGCCCTATGGTCACAGGGAGGATCGCAGCTTGTGCGCCCAACAGCAACAGTATGACCAGAGTTCCGGTGCAATTCAGATAGCGATGGCAAATTTTGACAATGCTGGGGCAATGTTGGTGTTTGATGTGACACAAAGAAGGTTTGAAAATGGAGTCATGAGCTAGATAGAGATGACCAGAGGTGAAGAGAGACTAGAGAGGTAGTGTATGGAGCTGTGGCATGCTTAGTTGAGCTCTGATACCATGTTGAAATGCATGGATCTAGAGCATGGCTATGGCGGATGGAACACATAGATAATGTTCATGATGACATAGATTAGATAGACCAACTCAAGTGAATTAGGTTCCAATATTTATGGCCAAAGCAGCTGAAGTGGTGATATCCTATTTTGGAAGCTAGCAGGATCATGTGGCCCACCTTTTGCTATGCTACTCCTCAAACTAATTCTACTTATTTCCCCTACCCATGTTAGCATGAGAAGTTTAAGGAGTACAAATCTAGAAGATCAAAGATTATGTCTAAACTACTCGAACGGTGACTAGGTTGTGGTGCAATGGATAAGAAGTCAATACGAAATTACCATCTTAAGGTGAAAATCAAATACTTCATCGTAAGGTCAAAAATTTCACCTTCCATGGGTTCTAAAGTTGCACGAGTCACTTTTGACTAGTTATTCATATCATTTGATGTCAATTAAACTACATTGGGTTAATTCATGCTAACAAAAGTCTTTCATTTTAATGTAATTCAGGAAAAAAACAACCTTGTGATAAAGGTCGGATTTCACAATGAGGTGGGTTCTAGTCACTTATGAATGTTTGATTTATAATTTGAGGTCTACTATGCTTGCTTCGAGGGGGGAAGGGCAAGAAGCGAGCTTTTCGAGCGAGCATTTAAGCGAGCTTTTCTAGGCAACCTCCATTTCTTGTTCCACATATTCCACATATTCCTCCTATTCTCTTGTGCACTTATCAAGTACCACTACCGCCCCTACTGCCACCACTCTCTTTTAGTAATGTCCGCTCTCAAAGAGATATACAACCATTGGATGCCCTAACACTTCTTAAGTTCCACCTTGCCCTCATCTAGAATCAAGACTTTTGATCCTTATACATTGGGATCATGGGAGATTTCTTCTCTATTTGAATTGGCCACGAGGATTACCTACATGACTAAAGGTTCACTGATTCCTTTTCCACCATACAGGGGGAACCTTCCTCTTGTGGATGATCTCATGCCATTGGCTTTGGTTTGGATATTGGTGAGAGTGTGTAAGATATCCTTCATTGAAATTTTGGTGGGTTTCTTTTCTAGTAGTCAACGAAAATCTCTTAGTTCAATAAGCATTGACTTGGAAATGACAGACTTGGTTGAACTTGAGAGTTCCAATCCTACATCTAAGAAAGATTATGTATCATCTAATCAAAGATGAGAGTGGCCAACGCTACAGTTGGTTTATAGAAAGTGGGATAGTATTTTAAACATCCATAATCTCAACGGCCATACTCTACCATACTCTATTTCCCTAATAGATTTGGCTTGAATTCTATCAAATAGTGATGGTCACGATCATTCAACTCTAACCCTAGCAATATTGCAAAAAGCCACCCAAAGAGCGGGTCATCCATAGGGTGTGATCATTAGGACCTCCACCCTCTTATTTTTCAACCCCTCACCCAACATTCTTTAGTTGTATAATGACTAGCATACCATGTTTAACATATAAGTTCCTTCATTGCATCCTTGGCACTCCTTACAAAATTACCAATCACATCACCTAAACAAAATTACCAGCAGTTCACCATGATGTATGCTCTAAAATATCACACACCCAATCCTAGGTAGTTAGTAAGGTGGCAAACTAGTAGTTAGGCCCCCTTAGACCTAACTCTCAACCCTTCTACTCCTTTCTTGAAGGATAATGCCAATTAGGCTGGGCTTTATTACCATCTATCTTATACCCATGATGCTAGGCTATTCTTACAAAAGACACAACTCACTCACCATGACCACATAATCCATATCGTCGATGGTTGTCCTACTCTCAGGCACACGGACATATCAAGTACCACATCTTGAAATTACTAGCAGCCCTCCTTGATTGTACAAGCACCATGGATGGATTAGTACGGATAAAAAAACTAGCACAATAATTTCATCACAACTTATGTAGTAAAATATGAGTTGCAATGCACCTTTCTTTCATATGAAACCACCCATTACCAAAACCAAACAAATTATTGGTTAATAATAATCATGAAAAACATTGTAAACTTGAGCTATAATGATTTGGTATTGAGGCATGGGTGTCCTATTGCTGAATGGAGTCATGTTTGCCATCTCTTCGCTTGGATTTGTATCGACATTGTTTCTCGCATTAGGAGCAATGATGATTTTAAGAAAGCATTCAAGCAACATTGTAGGGACATAAGGTTGCTAAGCAACATATTTGGTAGTGTTAACAAATTCCCTCCTTACTTAGCTTAGTAGTGGAGTATGGTAAGCTAGTGCTTGATGTCTCATGCTCCTTTCATGGTAGCTCTTTCCTTGGGGGGGTTACTCAATATATAAGTGTAGCACGTGAGTTCAAAAGAAGAGATATTTAGCTATCTCTTTTGGACATATTTTATGTACAGAAGTGTGCCATATATAGGGTCATTCATAGAATGAATATAAAAGGGGTGTCTTTTATCTAGGAAAACTCCACATGTATTTCTAATTAGGACTTGGACACATGTCATATAAAGGGTTTATATGTAGTTCCTTAGGCTCTTCCAAGAACTTATTGCTTGAGTGGTAGCGTGTTGGAGTATGGTGCTGTGTGTTAAGAGTAGAGGGGGTGTGTGTGTGTGTCGTGATGCCTTTAGGGGTTGTTCCAAGGTCCCTTTTCATAGTTTCTTGGGTACATTGTCTCTAGGATTGGAGTGCCCTTTAGGGGTTGTTCCAAGGTCCCTTTTCATAGTTTCTTGGGTACATTGTCTCTAGGATTGGAGTGTAGATGGATCCAACTAAGGTTGATAAAATTCGCAATTGGCTAGATTTAAGAACATTGCATGATGTCCATAGTTTTCTAGACTATGTTATTATTGTTGACGGTTCATAAAGTCAGTTTGCGGAGGTTTTTGCACCCATTCATGCATTGTAAAAAAGGGCAATGGACATTTAGATGGCCTAAAAAGGACATCGCAACATTCAATAAGCTTAAGAAAAAGCTTAATCCATATCAAGTATTGATCCTCTTAGATCTTAGAAAAGTTTTAGTAGTCTAGGGTGATGCATGTGGAAACAATATTGATGTAGCCTTCATGCAAGATGGACGAGCTATTGCTTATGAGATTAGATTCTTACATGGTGTTGAAAGAAATACATCGGGTAATGAGAAAGAGGTGTTACCCATTGTATATACTCGTCCTATGTGGAAACATTATAACATAGATCATAAAACTTTGCATGTTTTTCCTCATACTCTTAGTTATTTGAAGGCTCTCCAAGTATTTGTACATTAAGATGACACAAGTGTACCACCTCAGTTCATCATGTGGTGGAAATCCGATAAATCAATGAGGCCGTCTGAGTTGGAGTCGACACGTTCCAAGATGCTGTTGCAGAAGGCAAGGTCTTGGCATTGCTGAAACCCCATTGAAGTAAGAACTTGTTGAAGTTCGGTGGCATCAATGAAACCATTGCCATCCAAGTCAAAAACTTGGAAAGCTTGTTCCAGGGTTTCATCATCAAGCGTGTGCTCATGTACTGCGACGGATGATGGCAATGATGATGATGATGATGGCGATGATGGCGGCGATGGTGGTTGGTCTAGAGAACGGTACAAGTGTTGGAATTGGTCCCAGTCAAGTTGACAGCCGGGTGGTTGAGCGGGATTGGAGGAGGAAGAGGATGCGTAAGGGGCAAGCAAGCCAATGAGGCCAGGAAGTTCATGGTGATGTGGAGTGTGCGCGGAGGAATGGAGGAGGTTGAGGTTGATCAGGAGCTGGGTGAGGTCGTCTACAGTGACGAGGCCATCGCCGTCGGAATCCAGCTGATGGAAGAGCCGGTGCAGAAGCAGATCAACAGAAGACGAAGACGAAGACGAAGGAGAGCGCAGGCAGGAGGCGAAAGCGACATTGTTACGAGGCGAGAGATGGAAGAGGCATAGTCTGGAGGACATGGAGAGGAGAGAGGCGCAGTGCTGAGAGAGGAGCTGGAAGAAGACGATTGGCCATGACCGCCGCCACATATTCGCTTGGTTACACAGAGGAGAGCATGTTCGCTTGCTGCTGTTGTGTGTAAAGCTGGCTGGTGTTTTTCGCTGCTTTATCGTGACGATTCGTTCCCATCTTCCGGAAGCTTCCGCCTCCCTTCCCTCAGTCGTTCGTCTCCTAGACTCACCCTTTTTCCCCCGAACATCATGATTGTTTGTCATGCCTACCTAGTCATCCTTGACTCGCTCTAGTCTCTCCTCTTCTTAATCCTTTAAGTACATCAAGATTAAGGTTAGGGTTTCCCCATTCCCCTTGGGCATTTTGTCATTTTTGTGGCCTTTTCCAGTCAATCATGGCCTTTCGTACATAGAAGTAAGCTCTTGCCTTGTTGAAAGAATAAACTAGACATGGAACACTAGCTGCCAAGTATAATTTGCACGAGATGGGGGTTGGCCTTCATAAGATAATGGTACAAAGTGTTACAAAGATAATTGATGTATTCCAAAAATTTTATGAATTGGTTTCTTTGTCTTGCCTGATATTCTTGTCTTTCCTCTTATGACGTGCTACCATATTATTAACAGTAATATAGTATTAAATAAACTACTTAAAAACATGTCTAAATACCATCCAAAATGAACTACAACTATTACAAATCTAGCTCCTATATATTCTGAAACCAATTATATTTATGGTAAATCTATACTTAAGAACTTTGATCACAAACTAACTTTTAGGCTTTCTAAAAATATAGCCTTAATTTAAACTAGTTATGAAATTAGCTAGTTGATTCATTTTACAAGTAAGCCCATCAAAATCTAACCCAATGTAATGTACCCATCATGGTAACCATATAGTTATAAAAGTAATGTATCTCGAGGCAAGTGATAAACTAGGGTGAAAGTAGTTTGGTGGTATAAAAATTATACCCATGTTTAGTTTACCGCTTTGGTTCTCTTTGGCAAACTTGGAGGGAGTTTGATTGTACTTTAGCACCCAATTGCTCGCGATTGGTGGACAACTCTCGATTTTCAAATTCCCTATTGTTTTACCCATTGGTTTGGCTAAGTTTTTGGGGCCGATTTCGAGTCATTTACATTAGCCAATTCTCTTGGATTTTCCATTGGTGTACTTTCATTATGACTGGTTCTTTGAATGATAATGTTATTTTCAATATTCAAAAGCTTGATGGCACTAGTAGTGTTATCCCTAATAAGTCCGCTTTCTCTCTTGATGCTTCTTAGTTGAGTCTACATATTCTTGATATTGGCTACTTGATTTCGGGGCTTCCTATTATGTTACAGCACATAAGTATTGGTTTCAATCATACTGCAGTATGACAGGTTTTCCGAGATTGGAGAAATGACTTGGCTTTGGATATTATTGGCATTGGGGATGTACGTTTATAATTTTCTTTAGGCAGCTCTTTTACTCTACATAATATATGTCATGTATGAGATTTGACCAAAAGCCTTCTATCTACTAGACAACTGGATCATGCAAGCTCTTATGTATCTTTTGGTGATTCCGTTGAAAGGGAGCGACGGATCGAAGGTTAGACTCGAGAGCTATGGCGGGCGAGCAAGAGCAAGAAAGGGAAATACTAGAAATGGAAACTCCAGCAGTCAAATGTGTGACCGGGCCTTCCTTTATTCAAACTGTCACTAAAAGAATAAATAATAAAGTGACGGTGACGGGCGCCCGCCATCTGCAGTGTGCAGTGGCGGTGATTATCAATGTAGTAATACACGGGTGGCTAGGCAAAGGTGCCTTTACCCCCAACAACCTCCCACTTAAAGGTGAATCTGCCCCAGTGAGGAGTGAAAGGAAAAATAAAAAAAAGACAGTACAACATGTACACATGTACAACAAGATGAGGAAAGACGCCATCTCATCCCATGCCCATCAACCTCCTTAGGAAGGAAAAGCGCTCTGTAGAGAGGCTTTTCGTGAGCAGATCTGCAGGATTCTGGTCAGTCAAGATCTTGACAAGATCAACAGACTTGTCCTTAACGACCCCACGTATGAAGTGATACCTCATCTCTTTGTCTTTGCATGGAATATCAGATTCTTGGCTAACTGAATAGCACTCATAGAATCTGAATGCAGTGTAGGGATAGCATCAATAACTAGGTCAGCAACTAAACGACCCAACCAAATGGCCTCCTTGCAAGCCTCAGTGGCTGCAACATACTCGGTCTCTATATTAGAAAGGGCCGTGCATTTCTGCACTCGGGACATCCAAGAAACATCATCTCCAGCATAGGTGAATACATAGCTGGAAGTGGACTTCCTACTATCTGTATGTTCTACATAATCAGAGTCAGTGTACCCCACGACTCCTGTATCCTGGCTGCCATAGCATATGCACATATCTGTGGTGCCCTTCAGGTACCTCATGATACCCTTCACGGCATCCCAATGCTTCTTGCCAGGTGTAGCCATATAGCGTGCCACAACACCAACTGCAAATGCAATATTTGGACGAGTGGCTATCATAGCACACATAAGACTGCCCACTACGAATGCATAGGGAATCTTGGCCATCTTGGCCTTCTGCTCTTCTGTCTGCGGACAATCAGCCTGTGATACCTTCACATAAGAAGGCAATGGACAGCCAATAGGCTTTATGTCCTGCATGTGGAAGTGCTCAAGGACTTTATGAATGTACTCCCTCTGTGACAAGTAGAGGAGTCCCTGATGTGTGTCGCATGTAATGTGCATACCAAGTATGTGAGCGGCATGTCCCAGATCTTTCATCTCAAAGCTCTTCTTGAGCTGAGCCTTAAGAGCATCTAGCTCATCATGAGCTTTTCCTGCTATCAACATATCATCCACATAGAGTACCAAAATCAATAAAGAACCATCACGAGCTTTCTTCGTGTAAAGACACGGATCCATAGCACTCCGACTGTAGCCCTGTGACTGCATAAAGGCATCAAATTTATGATACCACTCCCTAGGTGCCTGTTTCAAGCCATAAATACTTTTTTTTAATTTGCACACTAGGTGCTCCCTGCCAGGTTCTGCAAAGCCCTTAGGTTGCTCCATATAAATCTCATCATGCAAGTCCCCATGTAAGAAAGCCATCTTGACATCCATTTGGTATAAATCCAAGTCAAGCTGAGCAACCAAAGCCAAGACTAAGCGCAGGGTGGTCATCTTAACCACAAGAGAAAATATCTCGTCAAAGTCCACACCATGCTCGTGCTAAAAACCCTTTGCTACCGATCTAGCCTTGTATGCTGGCTTGGGGTATCCAGGGGTACCTTTTAGCTTGTACACCCACTGGCATGGCAAAACCTTCTTGCCCGTAGGCAAGGAAACCAAATCCCAAGTGTCATTCTTATGCAAGGAGTCTATCTCAGACTGCATACCCCTCTCCCAAGAGTGACTGTCACCCCTGCGCATAGCCTCATCATAAGTGAAAAACTCTCCTCTATTTGTAACCAAGACATAATGCATTAAGGGTTGAAATCTATCAGGTGGACGTCTGTCTCTAGTAGACCGTCTAATGGCAGGCTCTGCTGCTTGCCCAATTGCATGTCCACTGCCCTGACCATGAGCATCTGCTACAGCTGTAGGCTGTCTAATTGGCTGTGCGGGAGCTCTCGGCTCCTCCTGAACTATGACCATGCGGATCTCAACAAAACTCTCAGGTTTCCTATGCATTTTGTCTTCATGGAAGACTACATCATGACTGCGGATGACTTTTCGCACCTGCGAATCCCAGAGATGATAACCCATCTCGCCTGCATCCCCATAACCAAGGAAAATGCATTTGACACTCTTGGGATCTAGCTTATTTCTCTTGTCCCTAGGCACATGGCAAAATGTCTCACATCTAAAGACACGGAGATGCGCATAAGAGGGAGGTTTTCCAGTCCATACCTCCTCTGCAACCTGGAAATCCAAACCACTAGAGGGTGATCTGTTTATGACATGCACAGCTGTACTAACTACCTCAACCCAAAAGCTCTATGGTAGGCCTGCATGGCTAAGCATACTACGTACACGCTCATGGATGGTTCTATTCATCTGCTCAGCCAAACCATTCTGGGGGGGTATAGGGGGCGGTCAATTGATGCTTAATACCCCTCTCATCACATAACTGCTCAAAAGCACGTGAGACATACTCACCCCCATTATCTGTCCTTAGGCATTTTAGCCTATACCCAGACTGGTTCTCAACCAATACAAGCCATCTCTGAAACACAGCCAAGACATCGGATTTCAGCTTAATGGGATAAGCCCAAACTTTCTGTGAAAAATCATCTATGAACGTAACACAATACTTTGCACCACCCATATACTGACAAGGCATGGGCCCATAGACATTCGAATGTACCAATGCCAAGGGCTCACTCATGCGTAGCCTACCAGACTTATTATGCGTAGACCTAGTCTGCGTGCCATAAAGACAATGCTCACATGAATCAAAACATGCATAATCAAGGGGCGGTAAGTACTACAAACCAAAAAGCATTTTCATTCCCTTCAAAGACATATGGCCCAAATGGGCATGCCAAAGAGATACATGTGGGATAGAACCCACAGACAAAACATGATCAAGGGAAGAAGCTAATACAATCAAGGGGTAGAGACTGCCAGCCTTGGCACCTCTCGCAATCACAAGTTTGCCACAAGTGATCTTCCATGCAGAGTCTCTAAAAGATACATGATAACTTGCGTCATCAAGTTATCCAACTAACATGAGACTGCGTGTCAAAGCAGGTACATGACGCACATCCTGCATAACAAAATTGCTACCAGAAGGAAACTGCAACCTAACATCACCAATGCCCACAATATCAAGCATAGTACCCGAAACAGTACGATATGAATAAAACCACTCTCGGCAAGGTGTCACATGAAAGGATGCACCTAAGTCTAAGAGCCAACACTATGTATACGTAGAGTGTATAATCATCATCATCAACATCAACATCCTCATCAACATCCTCAAGTTACATAACATTGATCTCTTCAATTTTAACACTGGACTTTGCAGGTGCTATGCTGCGATCAGAAGACTTATCCTGCACTTTGTCTTTCCCCTTATCTTTGCGCCTTTCATTGCGCAATTCATGGCATTGTGGCCTAATATGGCCCTTTTTCCCACAATGGTGACAAGTAACATATGCATTCCTGCCACGGGATTTGCTACATGACTTCCCACGAGACTTGGACCGAGATTTTTGAGAATCCCATCTACGGCCACTGCCATTGCCATGCTTTCCATATCCATCATTCCTGCCTCTAACTGTCATAGCATGAGACACACGAGAGTCATCCAAATTCTTACGGTTAAACTCTTCCTGCAGAAGAGCACTCTCAACATCAAATAATTTCAAGGTAGCAGTAGAGGCACATAATGCAGTGCGGAATACATCCCATGACTCATTAAGAGTACCAAGCAAGAAAAGAGGAGTGATATCCTCTGCAAAAGTGATGTTCTACAAAGTCAAGCTCTTGAGTATAGCATGGAACTGGCTCAAGTGAGCAGACATAGTCACATTCTCCTTCATGCGCAGATCCATAAGCTGCTTCAGCCAATACATCTGACTCGCTAGACTTTTCTTATCATAGAGATTTTTGATATTTTTCCACAACTGCCATGCACTCTGTTCTTCCTCACAGACATTATAGTGAACTTGTTCTGTGAGAGACAATACAATAGTGGACTTGCATAACTCATCAAGCTCTAGCCATTCCTTATCTGGCATAGTTGCATGCGGATGCCCGCTTAACCTTAAAGGTTTGATCTGCGATTTTTACACCAACACCTGCCAAATCTGGCTCTTTCAATAAGAGCAATTTTTACCATCAAGCTTAATGATATTGAAAATAGCATGATCAGTGGATGAACTCGCCATAATGCAGGCTGGAAGACTATAGACAGTTCAAAATTGCTTGTTGTTTACTGCAGAAAATGATAAAAAAAATCACCAAAATCGAGAGAAAATGGCGAGGAAAGTGTAACCAAAGCTACTACCCACCAAGTACTAGTGAAAATACATCATTTCAGAGTGTTTCAGCATGAAAAATCCATGTCAGTCCATACATATATGCTTGCTGTAATAAATTTCAGATTTCAGTAAAAGAGAGCTAACACTGTCAAAATCGGATCCCAAGGCAATAAGATATTGTCAAGACCAAAGCCGATATCATGCGGGCATAGCATAAGCATATGACGGTCGATAAGCATGAATCCAACACCCAAGTATGTCATACAAATATTTGCCAGTGAGTAGGTACACCCTCCAGTCAACAGGGCAAAGTGTTCCTACCACTACCAAAACTTGACACAAGTAGGTGTCAGTTCACAAAGATATGGATCCAAAACTAAGACTTAGCTCATAAGCATACAATGAACCAAGACATATGATGTATCATCCCAAAAGGTAAGAAGTCCCAAAGTCTCAAGTGTCTGTAACTGCTCAATGGCATGTAACGACTCAATGCATAAAAGTACCACCTACTCAATGTCTGATAAGCATCCAAGAATGCTCCCACTGGCACAAAAGTCGTATGTACGAGCTCAAGAGCTCAAGCCAAGGCAAGACACAGTGCCAATGACATAAGTCCAAGACAATACATCAATAGTATATCCCGAACATGTACGCGGTAGAGCATCCGTATATAGCATCCGTAAGCATGTAAGACATCAAATACATCCCAATCCAAACTCTGACAAGCCAAGTAACATCCAAGACTACTCCAGATAATCCAAAATGCATCCAAGGTGGAGCTTCAATGAGCACTCAAGCTCAACGTATGTATAGGGTAATCAACTGTGACATGAGCATCAAGCCGTAGGCAACATGTATGCATAAACCCAAGAAACATCACTGTCAAAGCATATACCAATGTCAATAAGTGCGGGCTGAAATAAGCTCAGGCTTCCAAAAGCATCCGGATTCAATGACAAGCTCAAAGTCATCCCTCAATGATCAATACAACATAGCATAACCCAAGACATACATCCGGAACCAATAGGCATATGTCAAAGCATGAAAGATAGCTTCAGTCCAAGAGTATTCAACATACATTTACTGTTATAAATTGTGTATTTCCAGCCCCAAAATCAGGCCAAAATCATAGCATTACATGTAGCTTCAATCCCTCAATCAATCGGGATACAATAGGCATCAAACCGGTTATGTAGTCATGCCCAAACAAGCATAGACATACAAATACATGTTGTCTCAGACTTGAAATCTGTTGTAGAAGATTCTCTCATCAAAATTTGGCAAATTCGACATCACCATCACGTCCCAAAACCCCAACTTAGACTCTTACCTTGCCTGAATCGGGTTCCGAATGCCCGAGATATAACAAAAAGAGTGATTTTTGGGCCAGGTTTTGAAACAGGCGCAAAAAAAAACGTGAACTGGCTGGGGGGATCTACTGTCCCATGTATCAACAATGGAAAGGGGGCACAAATGAGGGCCAAAGAAGGCCCACACCAAGCCTCAGCAAGCCTTGATAGGCTGGAAGCAAGATCCAGGTGAAGGAAGCTCCAAGAGGTGTGAGCTATGGCTGCCCACAACTTGTTTATAGCTTGTGAGACCTGAGAACTGAAGTAAAACTTTGAAGAAAATGATCAAATACCTCTGATGTAATGCCCTAAAGGTGCCCAACAATGCCGGGAATGTGCTCGAGAAGCCGGGGAGTAAAGGGAGCTCGAAGGAGTCGGATATGGTTGCCGGGAAGGAGACCCAATGTAAGTAGGGAGTCGATGGGATGCTGAGAATGCCACGAACCAAGCTCAAGAGTCAGAAAGCAAAGCTTTGATACCAGTTGAAAGGGAGCGATGGATCAAAGGTTGGACTCGAGAGCTATGGCGGGCGAGCAAGAGCAAGAAAGGGAGAGACTAGAAATGGGAACTCCAACAGTCACAATGTGTGACCGAGCCTTCATTTATTCAAACTATCACTAAAAGAATAAAGAATAAAGTGACGGTGACGAGCACCCACCACCTACAATGTGCAGTGGCGGTGACTGTTAGTGTAGTAATACACGGGTGGCTAGGCAGAGGCGCCTTTACCCCCAACATTCGCATGGCAGATTATCCATGGGAATCTTGTTTTTACTTGAGGTGCCAAGGTTGGCAGCATCTATCCTTTATTTATATTTGGATTCCTTAACCATTTTTGGATGTGGCTGACGTACCACGTATCTTTATGGCATGGTTGCATTGGGCATGTCTCCTTAATAAAGGGAATGAACATGCTTACTTCCTTATGCAGTATCTTCTACCTCTTCATTACAAATGTTTTCATTATTCTGACCATTGTCTTTATGGCAAGCAGACATGCAGTTCTCATAAAAAGTTTGGCATTATGGATATGGGTGAACCTCTGGCTCTGATACATTCTAATAAATGTGGTCCCATGCCTTGTCAGCCATTGGGTGAAGGAATTACTTTGTTACATTCGTTAATGATTATTCAAATAAGGTTTTATCTACCTTTTCGTGTTGGCTTGCTCTTGTTGAGAATAAGTCTAGGTATAAGCTAAAATATCTAAGGTCTAGCAATGGGGGGCTGAGTACGTTTCTAAAGAATTTGAGCAATTTTGTGATGAGAAGGGTTTTAAGTATGAGTTGATCATCCGATATATCCCACCCCAGAATGGTATTGCCAAGTGCATGAACAGGACCATTCAAGAAAGAGTCAGAAGTATGCTTACCCTAGCATTTTTTGGATTGAGGCAATTACTACTACCATACATTTGATAAACAAATCCCCATGTGCTATGGTTGTTAGGTTGTAGTGGAGGTATGGTCTGAAAAACCTCCCTTATATGTGCATCTTAGAGTCTTTGGATGTGAGGCTTTCTACCGTGTTTCCAAGGGACAAATGTAATAAACTAGATCCTAAGTCAATGAAATGCATATTTTCTAGTTATAGGGATGCATGTGAGATGGGCTATGACCTATAGGATCTGCATGCTCAGAAAGTCATCCAAAGCCATGACAATGTTTTCCATGAGGAGAAGATACATAAGTATCCTGAGCATGTAATTGAGGTATGAGGGTGATTTTTTAGAAGGAGCCTACTACTATCGTATAACTAGCCAAATTGTCTATAGTTGATGTTCCAATGCCCCATGACCATGATGTTAGAAAGGATATATAGACCCCACAAATTGTTTTGAGACAATCTACTAGAGATAGGTGTCAGTTTGATTGGTTTGTACCCTCCATGGACTATGTTTTGGTGACAAATTATGGTGAACCTCTTATTTATAAGGAGGCCATGCATAGTGATGATAGTCACTCTTTGGAGAGGGCCATGCAGTTTGAGTTTGATTCACTATAGAAGAATCATATATGGGATTTGGTTCCTTTGCCTAGTGAGACATATGCATTGCCATGCAAGTGGGCGTATAAGTTGAAGAGTACCCTTGGACACCCCAAGCCAAGGCACAAGGCCAAATTGGTAGCTAAGGGTTTCAAGCTAGGAGCATGGAATTGACTTTGACAAAATCTATTCTCTTGTAGTTAAGATGACTATCCTACAATTAGTTATGGCCTTGGTTGCGTAGTTAAATCTAGACCTTTATTAGATGGATGTAAAAATGGCTTTTCTACATGAGGATTCGTATGAGGATATCTATAGGCATTAGCATAAGGGTTTTATGAAAAAGGGTAGGTCATACCTTGTATGCAAGTTGAGAAAGAGCCTTTATGGCCTTAAGTAGGCACATGGAGAATGATACCATAGGTTTGATGCTTTTATGCATTCATAGGCATATACTTATAGTGATATGAATCCATATCTTTACAGAAGAAGGCTTGTGATGACAACCTTATTATCTTGGTACTTTATATTTTTGATATGTTGATTGCTAGGAGAGTTCGTGAGATGAGCTAGATGGTTTGAGGACTTAGCTCAAGAAGAGCTTTGAGATGAAGGACATGGAGCAAGCCTCACATATTCTTGGTATATGCATCACATGTGATCCCTTTGAGGGGCTCCTTTACGTGTTACAACATGTGTATATACAGAAGGTACTTGAGCGATTTCATATGCAGGGTATTAAGCCTATTGGTTGTTCTCACCTTTCCATGTGAAGGTTACTTATTAGGCTGATTGTCCCTACTTAGATGAGCAGAAGGTCAAGATGGCCAAGATTCCTTATGCATCCACCACAATGGGTAGTTTGATGTATGCTATGATAGCTACTTTTCCTAACATAGCATTTGCAATGGGAGTTGTGGCATGGTTTATGGCTACATCTAGCCCGGTGACATTGGGACATTGTGAAGAGTGTTATGAGGTACGTAGAAGACACTGCAAATATGAGCATTTGCTATGGTAGCTAGGATACCACACTCCTGGGTTACATTGACTCTAACAATGTAGGACATAAAAATAGTGGGAATTTCTCCTCCAATTATATCTTTACTTTTGCAAGAGGTGTTGTTTCTTGGATATCCAAGGTGTAGAAATGCATGAACTTATTTACTATTGAGGCATAATATATTGCAACTATTGAGGCTTACAAGGAGGCTCTATGGTTATATCTTCACTTTTGCTAGAGAGGGTTGTTTCTTGGACATATCGGATGTAGAAATGCATGGCCTTATCTACTATTGAGCCATAGTACATTGTATACCTCTAGGGCAAATTGGAATTTGATTTTAGGGTTCGGAAATACTTTAGCACTGATGAATGGAGGTCAAGGGATGCCCATGAGTCCTTCTAATGGGAGAGGAAGCATAATTCTAAATGTGCCCATGTTGCCTATGACTAGTCAAATAGCTCCACCAACTGTTGGAAACCCAACGATAAATCCTACCGTTGTTCCAGGGAACCAATCCCTAATCAAGTGGTTAGTCCAATGGAAAGATAGGTAGACAATCACGGCTATGAGTCAAGTGCCTCGAATGTCCTTAGTGAGGTTAAGGATATGATGAAGCACTATATTGATATGATTAGCGAATAATATAGACAAATAGTCATTGATGTTAATTTTCTTAAGAAGCAGTAGAATTTGATAGAGAGTTAACGCCTTGAAGAGTGTGGCCCCTCAAAATTTAGTTGTAAGTGGTGTGGTGGTCAACATTTCCCTAAGAATCGTCCAAATGTTAAATGTGACATATGTAGGAAGTTCGGCCATTTAGCTAGTACCTGTTGGAGTAAGATTAGCTCTCTCCATCAAGGAAGTAGACAACCAGGTCTAGTTAATCATCGAGCACAAGGGAATAATCTCTTGCAAGATGAAGGACCGAAACAAATATTACAAAGAGGGAAAGCTATGGTAGAGGAGCTACCTAGTGGCAGTGCAGTTAGCCTTATAAAAGTTGTTTACGTCAATGGCACTGAAGCTTCTAATCTATGAGTTATAACGAGAGGTCAAAAGGGTAAAGAAGTCAACAAAGCCAATGTAAAACCTGTCGAGGAAAACCCCAAGCAAGATGATAAGGGGACGTAAGTCCTTAATCCTAATATGGAAGGACCTTTCAAGGCCGTAGATGGTAAAGCCGACCCCAAGAAGGATAATGAGTCGCCAAACAAGAAGGAAAAAGCTAAGAAAGAAGCACCAATGCTGGTTCAAAGACCAAAGGAGAGAATGGTTTGGTGAGAAAAGCGAGCTCTTTCTAGCTATCATGAATTCGATTTAGCGAGTTCTCTTTGTGAAGTTAAGCCGGATGTACACTTGTACCGATCTAGCATTCAATCTTCTCCTTGCTTCCTCCACCATTTGTTTTCTTTTTTCCTTGAGTGCGGCCCTTCTTTCTTCAGATGTTTCCTCTTGTTGTTGGTCTTTCGGTTGTGGTGGGGAAGGAGGCTCTGGGGCTATCTCTTCTTCATGGGGCCCCATTTCGAAGCTTGGGTCAGCCTCGTCTCCTTGCTGGGTTTCATATTGAACCCCTTCCGCGAACCCTACTGCATCTATTTCCTGTGGGGTTAGGCCTGCCAACAGTAGATATCCTCATTGCTCTTCCAAGGTCAAGATGGCTCCCAAAGGTTGCGATGGCATCTATAGGCTTGCTCTCAAGGCCATGCGTGCAATCTACAGCTTCTTCTTGATGGTTTCAACGGCCTCCCTTTCCTTCGTCTGGGTGACATCGAGCAGTGTATTGAGGAAGGCATGTTGTTGGGTTTCAAATCCCACTTAGGCAGCCTCTACTCGGCTTTCAACTAGTACCTTATCTTTTTCAGCCTGAGATAGACGGCGCGCTAAGGCTTTGACTCATCTTTCATTATGTGTTGCCCATTGGTCTGCCCTTTTCATCATCTCCTCGAGGCTTTCCCCCTACCTCTAAGCTAGCACTGTCAACCTCTGTTCTTGATCTTCGAATTCTCTTTCCAATCTCTGTTACTCTTCCTATGCTAAGGCTGGCTCTTTGTCAATTTCTCCACCTCTTTTTCGTATCTGCATGCTCTTTCCTCTCTCAGGGCCTCTAGTTCCTCAATGGCTTTAGTGATCTTCTCCATCTCTGCTTTCAAGTCCTCATAAAGCCCAACGATCTCTCTGTTGTGTCTTCGTAGGTGCACCATGGCTTCAGTTTCTTCATCCAATCTTGCATGCCATTCAGTTTATGCTTCTTCTTTGGCCTCTAACTATTCTTTGAGCTCACCGATCTCCCTTTGGCCCATGGCTATTTGGCAGGTTTTTCCCAACTAAAATGGACCCATGGCCTCTTTTTCTGCTTCTAGCTCTGCCAGTGCCACCTTTTTCTCTTCCTTGGATTTCTCTAGTTGAGCGAGAAGCTCCTTGATGTATTCATCATACTCCACGGGCGATATCTCTGTTGCGAGGATGGAGGTTGTAGAGGTTGTCACCTTTTGCTTCTTTGGGTCCTGTCTGGACTCGGCATCTGTTGTTGCCGGTCTTTTGGTTCCTGCTAGAGGGATCCCTTCTCCTGCCCCTTGGCTCATTTCCTTATTCACAAAGTATTGGACCCAAGCCAGTAGGTTACTGACGTCCACCTGGGTCGTAGAGCTAGGTGTGGATATGGTGGTGGTAGTGGTGAGCACCAGGAGAGTAGGAATGGGGGTGATTGGGGCCTTGCCCTTGCCTTCTTGGACTGCAGGTGGTATGAGTTCCGACACATGGGCACTTGAGCTCGGCCCTTCATCTCTAAGTGGGCTCATGGGCTCCACCTCCATCTTTCCTGGACTACTGCTCAATGGATCTACACGTTGCAAGGGCTATATCTTCCTCCTCCTCTTCTTCCGCCTTTCTCTTTCTTTCCTCATCGGCCTTCTTGGAATCCCTGCAAACCTTTTATAAGTTTGCTTTTTCTTTTTTCCTTCTCCCCTCTTCATGCTTTTCCTGTGCAATGTTCTTCTTTGTCTTCTTAGCCTCTTTATGACTAGACTACTCTTCATGTTCCATGTCCTCTTCATCCTCACTCATTGTTCTTTCACTGGATTGTGCCTCTTGTTCCTGGTGAGGTGGTGACCTACTCAGCATTTTGTCAACTCCTTCTCCCTGCCCTTGCCCCAAGGCTTTTCTGATGATGGCAATAAGGACCCCACCAAATCCAATGGTTAAGGCCTTTGAAGATGAAGCTTTCCTTTTAGCCTTGGTGGCAGGGGACTCTCCTTTGACGGGCTATCCTACTGTTGCCAGAACCTTTGCCGATTTCTCGATGGTCTTTCTCACAAAGCCGTTCTCATCCAATGATCATGCTACAATGCTCTCTAGCAAGGGGACATTAATTTGGCTCATGATTGTGTTATACGTTTGACTAGAGAACAATGTGTGCACCATCTTGGCTTGGAGTTGGATTTTGGGATCCGGAATGTCCGCCAAGTTGATGCCATCAGTGGTGTGGACCTTCACCTTGTCCATCCCCAACATGGCGTAAACATCTCTCTTCAGCTTTCACTCCACTTTGTTTGCCAGGCCCAATGCTCTTTCTACCAACTCCGAGGTCAATTCAATCTGCACCCGTCGAGTTTCTTCTCCCTCCTACACGATCACGGTGCCACGGTTCCTGTGAAAAGTTCATAAGAATCCCTTTGTAATGGATGTAATTAACCCCTTGGCCCATTGCTTTCATGTATTTCTGCAGATTGCATTGCTCAATAACTTTCCTCACGGCTCGTTCTTCGATGGCTACATCCTCTAGGTTGAATTGGTTGAAAGCCCTCGTCTCCATTGAGAGGCCGTATTTTGCATGTTCTTCTTTCGAGAAAGGCAATCTGCCGGTCTTTTCTTGGCCTGCCATGATGGTTGCCTATCATGAAGCCATATTCACCATCAATGCTTTTCAAAAGAATTACTTGCAGGCAAAAAGACTCCATGCTTGTTGACTTGAGATGCTTAAGCACATTAGTAGACTTTTCCTTCAAGCAGTCCCTTCATTCCAAGATTTTATGCCATTTTTCCTCAATTCACAAATTAATTTTTCATCTATTTGGACATTGACTGAGGCTTTTTAATTTTCCTTGTGTGTTTTATTCACATTACCTAATTGATTTTACCTCTTCATTTCACCTTACCCCCTCCCCCCTTGAGAATGAGAAGGATCCTTCCTAGGATTAGGCGTTAAAGGGTTAAGGGCATTCAGTGCCTGTGCACGATGCTTCACGTCTACATGAGTCAAGCATAGAAGTTTGGATTATATTCCATTTTAGCATAGTGGTCCATGTCAATAGGTCGAATGCCTACGTGAGTGATGTAGGTAAGGACATCTGTTAGGAAGTCACCGGAATCGATTCGGCTAGTGATGTGTAACTCCGCCTGCTTCACGCAATAGAGGGCCTTGCACAATCTATAGATATGGTCCTCCTTCCCCTATGCAAGAAAACCTGGCGACTGAGAAACATAAATCTCCTCCTCAAGGAGACAATTCAAGAAGGAAAACTTTACGTTGATCTAATAAACAAGCTAGCGGTGGTGGGCTGTGAGAGCCAAAATAAGTCGAATAGCTAATATCCAAGTTGTAGGTGCAAAAGTCTCAAAATATTCCCTTCCCTTTGAGCAAAATCCTTGGCAACAAGCCTAGCTTTGTGCTTGTCTAGGGAGCCATCTGCGAGGTACTTGGTCTTGTAGACCCACTTCACGCCTATCACCTTTCACTTTGCACGATGTGGAACTAATTCCCAAGTTTGATTATGCTCGATAGACTCGAGCTCCTCTTGCATGGCTTGATGCCAAATATCCTATGCAAGAGCCTCCTCAACAGTAGTAGGCTCACTAGCATGAAGAGTCTATGACATAAGAGCATAGTTCACACAAAGGGAACGATTCCGCTTGGGCATGTAAGCGAGTTGATCTATGTGGATCCGGAGGAGCAGCGAGAATATGAGGAACACGTGAATCTTGCATGAGTAGTTGGTACCAACGAGGGACTTGAATAGGCTCATCTTGCTACAAGGGAGATTGAGTAGTCTCCAATACCTGTAATACACCTGTCTGGTGTAGGGACTCCCTCTTACCAAGGGAAGGTAAATCCTCCTGGTCTGAAAAAGGCTCCCCCTCTAACAATTGATCAACCCTACAAGACCTTGGAGGGGAGGCTCAAGGGGTAGAGCTATATGACAATGAAGTAGTAGTTCCATCCGTCAAGGTGGTAGGGAAGTCCAAGTAGTGGGTGGAGAACGAGGGGGGGAGCCGAAGATGAGGAAGGGGTGTGAAGAGGTAGCCTGGAATGAAAGAGAGGAGTTGAGGGTGGGAGAGGGTCAGTCCATGACAAAGAATCACCTAGAATAGAACTAGCAATAGGATCCTTGAAGACCGAAGCCTTATCCAAGATCACATCCCTACTCACCTCAAGTTTTCATGTCTTTGGGTCATAGAGTTGATAGCCCTTTGTGGTAGTGTTGTAGCCCACAAAGATGAGCTTCCTAGACTTCGAGTCAAGTTTCGTCTTTCTCTTTTTCTTGTCCACATGCATAAATGCATTACATCCATTGATATGAAAGAGAGACATGGAGGGCTTTCGACCAAAGAAAGCCTCATAGGAAGTCATGTCTGCAAAAGTCAGGGAAGAGTTGCGGATGTGAACCAGAGTAGCCACTGCCTCACCCCAAAGGATATGAGGAAGACGCTAATGCTCCAATGTTGAACACCCATCTCTAGCATGGTCCGATTCACACACTCCACCACACCATTCTCTGGAGGTGTGTTCGAATGGGTATGAGGAAGACCCCAATGCTCCAGGCCAATATTGATTGGGCCATCTTTAGCATGGTCCGATTCACACACTCAACCACACCATTCTCTTAAGGTGTGTTCAAATGGGTATACTCTACCAGAATGTCGTGATCCCTACAAATTTGAGAAAAGAGGTTAAAAGTAAACTCTTCACCATGATTTGCTCGTATGTGACAAACCTGAGAAGCAGACTATGTCTCCACAAACACTTTCCACTTGTAGAAATGGGAGTACGCATCACTCTTGTACTTCACAAAATAAAACCACATATAATGATTGAAGTCATCTATAATCAACATCAAATACTTGGCCTTTCCAAGAGAGGTCATGCCCATAGGTTCGCAAAGGTCAGTGTAAATCAACTCAAGTGGGGTAGAAGCCCTCCTAGTGGCAGCCTGAGGATGTGGTTGCCTATGCTGCTTCCCCCTCAAACAACTAGGGCACAATGTGTGAATAGGAGTGAAGTCAAACAGTCCCTCCACCATCTTCTTCTGAGAAACTCGTCATATATTATCAAAATTGAGATGACCATGACGAGCATACCAAAGCAGCCCAAGTTCGTGGGAAGACCACACGAGTACCAAGCCATGTAAGACCATGAATAAACAATAGGTTAAAACCTCGATCCTCTATATAGAGAACTTTGGTTGAAGAAGATTGCATGACTAGCAATAAAGGAATAGTCCCTACTCCTCAAATGGGAACGCTAGAGTTATCACCAAAGGTGATTGTGCCCCCTCTAGCATTCAAATCCTGAAGCCAATCTTGTCTGTAGGTCATGTGAGAAGAGGCCCCACTATCAACAAGCCGAGGATTCTCTTAAGCAGAAGAAGCAAGAGTTGTATCCTCCTCAGCAAATACATGCACAAAGACAAACTCTATCATCCTCAAGCATCCGTTGAATCCTTCTTCTTTGGCTTCAAATGGGGATACTTTTGCTATCACTTCTCTTCGTGAGGAGTGCCCTTCCCACAATTTGGACACTTGGGCTTCTTCTCCTCCTCATTCTTCTTGTCCTTGGCATGTGCCTTCTTCTTCTGCCCTCCACCTATACTTGCACTAAATGTGTTGGTGGAGCCAGAACCAATGGCCCCAACCTCTCTGAGTCACTCATCGTGCTCCAAGACAACCAATGAAAGCTCTTGCCAAAAGAGTCTCATGGGTCCTTGATGTGAGATGGCAGGTCAGTCAAAAGGATCAGAGCCATATCTTCAAAGGATATCATCCGACCAAGAGAGGTAAGCTCACCTCTCATGTACTTCATCTTCCTAATGTGCTCCTTCATAGAGTAGGAATCATCAAGATTGAACATTTGCAACTCCTTCTCAAGGGAAATCTTGTGGACAAATGTTTTGTGCTGATACAAAGATGCAATCTTCTTCCACACTTCCACCCTGGTCTTCAACATGCAAACATGTACAAGGATAGAATCCTACAAACTTATAAAGTGAAAGGATTGAGCTCGAGAGTTGAGCCGATCCCATAAGGTTGCACAGTCCATAGAAGTCACATATGTTGGATCCTCCTCAGGGTGAGGAATGAAATCTAAAACAAGAGCCCAAAGATCCAAGGTGTTAGCTGAGTATGCACTCCACCTTACACAACCATAATGAATAGTTCAAACCATTGTGTTTGTCTTCTTTGGGTAACAAAGGTAAGACAGGCACCTACAGCAAGGGTATCAAGGGGACGACATCTTCACTGAGGATGGAACCTTTTGTGAAGGATGAATAGAAGAGGGGCAAGTGCAAATGGGGGACTCCTCTCATTGACTACAATTGTGAGATAATTATATCTCTGCTCCGAAGAGTGTCTAGAAAGAAGCTTCTCCTCTAAATCATCAAAGCTTGTGAATTGATAAGACATCTTCGATCCTGCAATTACCCTAAAATATGTGCTTTGATGGAGATAACAGGCAAGACAAAAGACGACCAACTATACAAAGACTATAGATGTGTCGCCTATTAGGGAAAATCTATCGCCTGCAAAACCAAGAAGTTGCTGCCTACACCAAGATACTATCACCTGCACCAGGATGTGGTTACCTCCAAAACCCAAATTTGTGTTTTCTACACAATGTAGAAAGCAAGGGATGTCTGATGACTAGACAAGATCGCTTGGTCCTAGATGATATAGCCTAGTTGTCGGAAGGGTCAACTGGGCTCTAGAGCACCTATATGGGCCATAAACGTAGTAAACATAGGCTGAAAATATGCATTTTAAAGATTTGGGTTGCTCCACCATGATGAAAACTTGTTGTTTTATAAGACATCTCTAGACTATGTCCTCAATTAGGTGATAAAGAAGGAATGTTAGTGCAATGGAAGAGAACCAGAAATATGAAGAGAAGTAGAGAGAGAGAGAGAGAGAGAGAGAGAGAGAGAGAGAGAGAGAAAGCAAAAGATAAAGAAGGAATGCTTCACTAATTGAAGAATAATACTGATACAATGATGATGGACTAATCAATCTCTACACATAGCCCAAAGTGTCAATCAAGGCACAAGACCAAGCTAATGACAATATAGACCAAGTGTATGGAAAGACTTCATCTCTTGAGAGACATGCTTTCAATGACATGTAAGTCTTGTACAGTAGTCTTGGATGACTATCTAAGTCTTTGGCCAAGGAAAGCTAGTCATTTGCATGCATTACAAGAATGAGTTGGACCTTGATTCTAGTTAACATTGGGTAACCCAAAACCCTCAATGAGACCAAGGCTCAATCAATCTAGTAAGAATGCAAAGTATAAGAGTGTTGGGGAAATGTTTGGAGTTTCCCTTGCTCAATTCAAATCCATAAGGATTTCCAACACCTCTTGAAACTAAGGATATGCAACCAGTGAGTTAAAAGCTCTAGGGGACATCTACGTTATGAAACATTTTGGGCAAGGGGATGTGGGCCCCAAGGAATCACAATAGATTTGCAAAGGAGTGGATATTGTGATCAATTCCTTTATACAAGTATACAAGATGCTAAAGTTCTAGAAGGCTTGTAAGCTATGTTTTGTTGATGGATTATAAAGGACGAAACCTAAGAAACTTAGGACCTTGTCATGCAAGAAACCATGTTCAGGATCATGAATAGCATTTTAAGACCTTTTTTAGTGGTTATTCATAGGTTCTTGTGTATCAGGTTAACACTTTGGACTGCAAGAGGATGGATAGCCTTTGTTGAAAGAACCTCGACAAGGAATGTTAGGGGGTTATGCCATGCCTCCCTAGGACACAATAGGCTATTAAGGTACCCTTTAAAGAATGTATAAAAGTCAAAATTAAAACAAAGAGAAATGCATATGTACGTGTCTCCACTAGTAGAATTTCTAAGTGGTCACTTCAAATTCATCTACAGTTGGCATAGTCTAGTAAAGTTATATGATAAATGGTGATTCTTAGGTATATGTTAGGATAGGTTTTCTTCTCCCGCTTCATCATGAAGTTCGACCTCAGCCCTCACTCCTTCGTCTGATGGTTTACATCCAATTTTTAAGTTTTCTATTGCACTCCCTATATATGATGGAGCGGAGGTTATGTTTTTTTTAGCTTTTTTGTGGGCCTTAAGTGGCTATTTGGATAGCTACATCCATCTCCATTTCCAATCAATTCTTCACTACAATCACCTTGACATGGCTACAATAGACAAACCTAATTTTGGGGTGTGGCTTTACTAAGTCGTCAATCTTAAAAGTTTAATCACAACCTTGCTAACGGCCTTACCTCTGACTAACGTAAATATGGCAGCCAATTTTGAAAATATCTTAAGCTCTAATTCTAACTTGATGAAAACCTTGCCCAAGGTTAGTCTTAGTAAAATACTTTACACCTTTAAGTTAGTCAAACAACTCTTTTACATTGAAAAAGATATGGCTTTTTTTAGCTGCCTCTATTTTCAAAGCTATAACTTATTATAGTTACACCTCTTTTAAAAGATTAATAGACTTCTACAAAGATCGCACTAGTTTGTTTCATATCATCGTCTTTATTTCTCTTTATCTTTTCAATCTACGATGAAAAATTGATTAAAATGCAAATTCTATCTTTATGCAATGCCCAGATTAAGGTCATCTAATTTTAGGGATTTATAATAGTAGAGAGTTCACAATATCCTCCTCCCCCCCTCTCTTCTACACAATGTCTTCTCATGCCTTCATTCCTATCATGAATGAGTGGAAAGAGTGTGGGATACAAATGAGAGCTATGCTACTATCGTGTCATGTTACCGATAAAGACATCTAGTAACCTATTGAATTCTACATGTTTCCATGGAATTTTTTCAAAGGAGTCACTACTAAAAAGGTAGTGACCTTTTATACTTGCACAAGTACAAAGCATCCCTGTGTGATGTGCAAGGGCATAAGTATCATGTTTTTTGGCTAGCAAAAAATGCATCATTTCCTATGATGTTCTAGTGTTTATGCTAACAATGCATATTGTTTCGTCAAGCACAAAGCGCAACCTCAATGTGTAATGATCCTCGAGGGCAAGGAAGGTTTATGAAAATTTTTCCTTATGCATGCATCATAACCTCAGCTCTTAGGACTTAAATGCGGCTCTTGAAAGTGCTAAATTTTTTTCACATAACTTTCCTTACTCCTACATATAATATGTGTGGGCAACCTCATACATAGAAAAGAGTTACACTAGAAAGCTACTACTTTATGGAGAGAACACATTCCTAGATTGTTGATCAGCATGATGCACTTCAATTGTACTTCTAGCACTAAGTTGTTGCCTTTAGCCACCTCAGCATGCATCCTTATGGCTTTAGGCATGTTACTTCAGGTCCAATAAACACATCTTGATTAGTGGCATACTCCAACTTCTTGCCATGTAAATTTGGATGGTCACATTCTTGTTAGTGTATAGGATGCATATAATGGTGCAAGATTATGGCCTCATCAAACATTTAGAAAAGTAGCATACTTACAGGTTGACCTTCAAGAATATTGTGATTGGCACAACAGCCATAAAATATGAAGGTTCAAAGCTCATGTCCTACATCCAATTTGAATATGATTTTTGGTTCAGACTTTTATGCTCTTACTTTCTTCAATGAAGCTCATCCTTGGTTTATCATGCAAATATAAATTTTCTGTGTGGCTTCAGAAAAATGTACTCGCACCACATGCATACAGAAGTTAACACAACATGCACACATAAGCATGCATGCCCAGCACAATGCATATGGCATGGCAGGTTTTTATCACACATGCACGTGCAGACACTCAAAGGTCCCATTAGCATTCATCCAGCCAATTGAGAGAGCCAGTGCATGCATGCACATGAACATGCAAACACAAACTTAGAACAAGATCCACAAATTTGAAGTCTCATTAGCATTGATTTAACCGACTGAGAAAGACACTCACGTAGGTACATACACAAGCTTCTGAGTGTCATCACATGGAGATGAGTTCTATATAGTCTCTCATTGCAATTCAGAGTGTCAGACATTTCATTAATATGTCGAAGTGGGAATAGATCAAGTACGGTATTCAACTTTCTAACCACAAAGCCCTCTCTTTTATATGTTATGCAATAACATTTACAACCCAGTAAATGTGTCCATACAGGTACCTAGCACATGCAATGTGCAACATATGTAAGTAAATCATAAGTCCTATGGCTATCTAGAATTCATTACAACAAAGAATGAAGCCAACTAAATTTTTTTTGCTCTTATAACTCTGAAGAATACATAATTTTCATTCTACCTGTGGACTTTAACAGCAAACTTGCTGAGTAGAGGATGCTTGAGAAAGTTGAGTCAGTTTTTTGGCAAGGCACAGATGCCACCGATAGAACAATAAGATACAACCGAAACAACTACCTTTGTGAAGTCAGAATGCAAAACAAGCAGCACAAAAAAATAGCTCAGGTGCTAAATTCCTCACAAAGGATTGATCACATTCTGAAGTCCAGGACACAGACTGTGTTATTGGAAAAACAAGCGGCAACTTTGTCACCTTCTTTGTTCCAACAAACTTCAAATATGCCTCCGCTGCCTCTGTAGGTTCGAACTAAACTTCCATCCTGAACCGACCAGATGTGCAAGCACTTATCAAAGGAACCACTGGCAAGGAACTCACCATTTGGACTGAAAGCAACCGAATAGACTGGCTCACTGAAAAAGTACGAATGTTGTCAGGAGAGAGAGATAGACCGACTGACTGACACAGAGAGAGAATGTAAGATGTTGACAACTGCTTAATAGTCAACCTGTGCTGAGTCAGGCTGAATAATTGCACCCCTTGTTCTACATCCCATAACTTTATGGTGGCATCAAATGATGCACTGGAGAATCAGAAAAACCAGGAAAAACAAATCAGAAAACCAAAAACCAGGGTTTAAAAAAGTATCACAGGCTTTAGTCGGTTTATGCTCTATAGCAGGAATATACAGATCTGCTAAAGCATACCTAGCAAGCACCAATGGCAAATTAGGATTGTTAGTCCCCTGTCCTGTCGGGCTCCACTTAATCGTGTATATTTCCTGCTCAATTAAAAAAATCAAACCATCTCAAACACATAATTTTCAAGTAAAAGCTAATGGCAGCATGTCCTAAACTACTGCTTACCTTTGTGTGGTCCTTTAGATCATGTACACACTTATCTTGCTTAAGACTCCAGATCTGGAAAAACAAAATTGTCTCAAATATAGACCCAAAAAAACTGAACCTTGACATCCAACTGTGCTGCTTGACAGACCTTTGCTGTGTAATCATCAGAGCAAGAGGCAAGTAACAGCCCTGAAGGGTCCCACTTTATGGCATTAACCTCATCCTGTAGATATACAGACAAGCAGATCGAGTTGGTTAGTCGTTCAGAAAGACGCAGCTGTTTCCTAGTACTAATGGAAAATGTTTGGGTAGTAAAACACATCAGACACTACCCATTCTGTCTTTATTCGGGAAAGAACCACTGTAAATCAGAAATACAAATCATTGCAAATCATGGTACTATCTGTATCCCAAATATGCTTAGACGGAAATTGCCATGGTTATATAGTTAAAGCTTAAAAGTCTGACTATGATTTAAGTTCAGCCTTATTGATCCAAGTCCTTCAATTCCCCACTTTATGGCGTCCGTTATTGTCAATCGAAAGATCAGTTGTGGCAACTGTAAGGGAAGCATTTCAAATTAAAGGCTCCCGCTTACCCAAGCTCACAGGCTATTTCTTTCAATCATGTTTGCTTCCACTTGTAATTTTAACAAACATCTCTCTGCAATTGGTGGGTTAATATTCATTGTTGCTCTTGCCTTCTTTGTTCACTCTAGCTTTTGTGTATTCTTTGGCAGCATAAATCCAGTAGGTTCATTTTACAAGACTGGACTGCCCCACTAGGCCTCTTTTGTAACATTGATCTCAGAGCTTCAAAGCACGAGGAGACCCCAGGGAACTAGTGAACCCCAAACAGCCACAAACAAAGTGCCTAATTAAAGTTTCCAACACTGAATCTATTATAACTACCTGTTGAATATGCTGTCTGTTCACCTGCTCTAACTTTCAGAAGGAAAAGCAGCCAGTTCTCTTACTGTCATAGCACTGGAAGGACAAACATATGGCTAAGATACTGTTAAAAGAAAGCACAGCTCTCGTTAGTGAAAAAACTCGATTTAGATGCAATTTTGATGCTCTTGAGGACAACTGCCTTTATCAGACTCTACTGTGAAGAACCCAAGGTTTGTCAAGCGTTGCTGTATAATGGTCAAGGCCTTCAAGGAGCACCATTCCAGTCACACATAGCAATAAGTGCAGAAGAACCCAAGCAAATTTATGGAGGTACTTGCATTCATCCACAAGAGACCAACACAAGACCTTGCAACATCTGTTACCAATACCATCCCCTGCATGTGATCTTCATCATCGAGTCACTGGGGAACGTTAGGAACTCTGTCCACAATTTGGAGACGCACAGGGTCTGAGTTGGCCAGTTTAGGTCTACCCTATATTCCTGTGTCTCGTCCCAGATTATGCCTACATATAGAATGGATGCCAACAGCCCACTGTTTTGTTTGGCCCTTTTTACCTGCATCCTTTTGGGCAAGTTCCATCTCTCATCAGACCCCTTGCCCATGCTGTCGTTGCATCTCATGATTCATGAATCATAACTAAGCAGATTTGGCATTGCCTTCATGCATTCATCTACTGCTTTCCATATCACACATGCTTCTGCACCCACACATTATGACATGTTAAAAGCACGGTCTTGCAGCAAGGCAGAATGGTTTTCACTGCAAAGAAGTGCAGGACTCATGCTGCATTTCAGCCGTGTGCTAGCAGGAAGATTTGCATTTCCCACAATTATTCATACTCCTAGAGTCTACCCATGGCAGCACTCGTATGGATATACAAGGAGACATTGTTGGCAACCTTTTGATGCTATTAGCCCATTAATAGTAGCACTGCTCTCCTAGGGTGACCAGCTAGCTGCCCATGGCAACCTTTTGTGCAGCCTCCTGGTGCTGCAACTTGCCCCTTTCACCAGGAGTTACATTCAGCATCTTGGTGTCCTCATGGCTAGCCTTTTGGAGTCCATGCCCTTCTTTTAGTGCCAAATAGTAACTGGCAGTCCCAACTGCACAGTCTTTGCTGCTGCTATCGGGATGCGCCCAACCACGATAGCATCCACTAAGGACCCAAGAGGATTTGGCCTCAAGCAGGGAGCAGCCATGTTTTTAATCTTCAACAGGATGTGCATTTGTCTGATTACATTGGACTGCAGACCTCCAGTGTTCGTCGCCATTTCCCAAAGAAGGAAGCTTAGCTTTTCAGTCTCCACCTTTCCAGCTTTTGGCAAGATTCTAGGATTGCTTTTGTACTACTGTACAGATCCATACTTTTCTCACTCACTGTTTCTATCCAAACTGTCTATCAGTCCACACTTGTCTTTCAGCTATTAGGGACACTCACACACAAGCACGTATGTTAAAGCACATATAAAACAGTTTTATACACATACATGACACGAAAAATCTTAAAAGTTATTAACTAGTCTTTGTCATAATGAGAGACAGTATACCTGATGTCCAGCAAATGATTTTATAGGACGTGCCTCACCCAGCTTACCAACATGAATCATTTTATCAGTCGAACAAGTTGCAAATGACACATTGTTCCGCCAATCCACATCCAATGTCGGAGCTGTCATATGGCAAAACAAACATGAATCAGCATCTTAGAGCCTATAATTCTGCAACTTTAACCCAGAAACACGATTTCCAACACCGAATAGAGAAACAATGTTCCTAGTTTCAGCATGAATTGTATCACTTTGTTGGAATTCATCAAGTGATTCCAAAATTCTAATATATGTCAATATTTTTTATGTGAATTGTATAGAAAAGTACAGTCTTGTAAGTAGTTCCCAAATTGTCGTATAGATAGTAAACTTGATTTTCTGGCCTTCATCTGTGGGGCCTTGTTTGACACAGGAAATGCTTGTTTGAATAGTTAAGAAAGGTAGCAGGCAGCCATTCTGTGTTCCATGCACAATGACATGGATGTGCACTAGATGTAAACCGGTTCAGCTAAAGACCAAAATAATTGCTTGCAACATTTCTTTGTATAAAGGACCGAGGGGCACCACCTTTTGTCTGAAATAATTAGTTCATTAGAAAAGTAATCAACCGACACATTTTGCATGGTTTCACAACAATTTCACAGAAACACCAGGAGGGCAGATGGAATATGGAGAGAGGGCCAAATCAGCATCATTTGAAAGACATGATGGAGATACACATAAACACAATCTAGTATGATATATTGAGAGCCAGGATCATTAGACACAGCTCTCGGACAGATTATGTTTGGAAATTGTATTAGAATCAAGCACCCAGGAAGAACATCCAACAATACAGATATATATATATCCGTGAGACCAAAGCAATTCAGATTTTCAGATCGTATATCCAGTACCATAGACATATTATTCTTAAAATTTCTTTAAGACCACTCACCTTGATGGAACTCGAAGTGCTGCTTCACATCACCAGTTTTTGCATCCCAGATTATGGCTGTCTTATCTACACTTCCACTTAATAAACAGTCTCCCTTCTTATTCCATTTCAAAGAAAAAATAGGCCCTTTATGTTTGTTTAGTGTATTCTTCAATTCACCTGTTTAAGATAAAAGTTAGTATCAACAGATTGCTTCATGGTATCAACTGACAAATTATGTGTAGAGAAGCTAATCTATCAAGACAAGCATTGGTCTTTTAGATCATAACTTCTAAAAGTTGAAGTTTAGAGGATCCTTTTCTAATGGATGCAAATCAAAATACAAATGCTTTACTTGATTGCATAGGAAAATTGTTATCAACAATGATACACTCTAGAGATGCTCTTCTTTCTTAGCCATCAAGTTAACAATTGTTTTACCTGCTGTTACAAGCCTGAGAAATTTGTGAAACTGTGACTGTGCAATGAACCCCAAATTATCAGGGTATAACACTTGTGTGTATAGTGGTGGTATAAACAAATTAGTACGTCTACACGTTTGCATGGTGGGCATTTAGTGTTACTAGCTTTGGACAGTAGATCAGGAATCAAAGTCTCTGTTTTAAACAAAACAATTCTCTCAAGGAAAGAGGTACAAGACAATTTATCTAACTACAACCATAACCACATGCTGACCTGGTACTGCTGAGGTGGCTCTACTGATAGGATAGTCATGGCTCTACTGATATGTCATTACATTTAATTGTATCAGTAAAGTAACATCACAAATTTTTTAATTTTAAGAATTTAATTTCTCAAAACAAAACCAAAAGCCAAAGCTCCATTCTGATTTAAAGCTAAGATACTTTGCTTTTCTACTTGCTTTTGGACAGCACTGCTCATTTTTTGCTGGGTCAGCAGCTGTGGAAGCTAGAGAAAAAGATTGCACACAGTAATTGGCCATTTTCTACAATTGCTTGGCCAAAAACTGCAACATGGCTGATATCGGCTGTATATGCACTGATGTCTGACATGTGGCATGAGATCTGGTACTCCACACTGAAAGAAACAATGGCACAGCAAAAGATAACAACATAAGTAGAAGAGACAATAGGAGAAAATTTAGCAATTTGTTATATCAAACTAATACAACTGATGGCTAAAGGCTTTTTCCACCCATGCACTCATAGAAACTTTGATAGTGATGTGGACAAGTGTTGTTTGAGCAACCAAATCAAGGCATGCACTTTGAATAAATTGTGGTGCACTGATACCAAATAAGCCCTCCGCTTATGTTTGGTCCAATGAGAGTTAGCTCATTTATGATTAATGACTACGTTGTTATTTAGCCCTTAATCAAAAACGAAATTGGATCAAGAAGCAACTCATTATACTGATTTAGAAAGCTGATTGATTCGGAATCACTCTCTCTCTAATGAAAAGCAGGAATTTGGGGACAACCATTCTTCTCTTCTTTGCTACAAAAGTTGCTATTTTCAACCATGGAACATCAATTGAAAGCATGTATGGAGTCAAGACAGTATCCAATTTTCTCCCCTCCGCATGGACAATCGATCAAGTGGCTTTCTAACTCCATTCACAGCAAGCTATGCTGTTGCTTTTGACCTAATTCTCTTCAAAACAATTATTACACTAATACATGCTAAGATCCTCTATCTCCTCTAAGATCTCAAGCCTTATGCACTTTCTCGACAACTTTGTCGCATTAAATGTGATTTTCTTACAATTTCATCGCAAGAAATCCTTCCATTTGTGAGAGGAACAGTATGGGATTACATGAGACTATGCATGACAATTGTCAAAGCAAATGCTCCTAAAAAATTGGGCTCAAACATTGGCTGTCATTTTTAGAATTTGGCAAGTGAAAGCGTTCATGTGCATGTTTGATCACTATACAGTTGACTAGAGGCCAATATTCAAGGTGAATCAATTGTGCCACATAAAATAACTTAGATACTATCATTCTATTGTATAAAATGAATGGAAAAATAACAGAATTGCAAGGCAATTCTGTTATGGAATGCCTATTATAGGGATCTTAGCAATTGTCCTTTGTTTTCACACATAATTTGAAAGTTGATTTGTTGTAGGATAGAAATATAGATTGGAGGTGTAATTTTGAATTTACTTATTTTGACAATAAACTGGGTGTATAAATATTAGAGCCAAAAACTATGATTGATGCATAAATAAGCTTGATACTTTGTAGAGCAAATCGGATTAGTTTGGAACTGTGCATGTTTTATACATTGTTTGCAACATACAGTAGTGTGAGACTAAGTTTACACCTTGGATATCAATTTTACAAGTCATTGAGCTCCAAACATGTATTATTATGCATTATGCTTGTTAGAGAGTGAATGGATAGATTTTTCATGCAATTATTCAAGGTTGGTAAGAGCAAGTGAGGACACCATCCTGGAGACAAGTTTGGGATGATTTAAAAGCAAAGCACATGGGAATCGTTGGTATTAAGAGAGCATTGGTTTGTAACAAAAAGTTACTTTTGATTCATGTGCAAGGTTCGAATAATGATAAATAAATACCGAAAGGGATACCAACCTTTGGGGCTTATCACCCATCACATGTTGACTATCATACAACAATATTCCAGCTTTTCTATTTAATGAGTCTTTTGTCTATTTGCTAAATTATTTCATGTATGTAAATTATTTTATGATTATTGTCCTTTAGATTTTTTTTAAAGGCCAATTTTAGTATGTGTTCAAGACTATTAAGCAAGGATCAAGATATTACTCGTACTAAGTGCAAGAATGTGCTATTGGCAATGTAAGAAGTTCTAAGAGATTTCTCTATCCTAAACTATTCAAGACAACAAAGGGCAGCTTGAAACCTCTCTTTTCCATATGGAAGAGCTATTGAGCACTCTCTTGAACACCTTGATAGGATAAAATGGCTTATGGTGCTTGCCTTTCACACAAATTAATGAAGGTATTCAATTCTCTTATAAACTTCATTCTCTTTGGAATATATTTAAAAACATTTTAAGAGATGCAATGGTTTTAGGCCAACTTAGTGTACGTGTTTGAGTGAGATTGTGAAATTGTGTAAGGATAATCTAGCTTTGTCTATGTTGTGGCTTTCTGATTTTTCTATTTATTAAATTAAAAGAGTTTGTATGCCATTTATTTATTAAATGGTCAATTTCACTTACATATATTCAAGAATAGTAACAAGAAATATATAAAATGCATTACACAAAACTTTTTATTTGCTTTCTCTCCCTTAATCTTAGAAACTTTTTTTTTAAAATGAGACTAATCTTTGGAAATAATCTAAAGAGTAGTAAACATTAAAATTAACTTGCACACATGAAATAAATCAACAAATAAACAAAAGATACAATGAATAAAAGACCTGCAATGCTTTTGCATTGTAGAAAACAGCCGATAAGTCCCAAAGGTTATTACCCCTTTTCGTATTTCTTTACCATTATTCAAAGCTTGCATGAATCACAAGTGACATGCTATCACAAACTAACACTCTCTCAATGCCAGTGATTTCCCTATGTATTGCTCTTCAATCAGCCCAAACTTGTCTCCAATGTAGTATCCTCTATTACTCTCACCAACCTTGACCAAGTGCATAGCAAATCTATGCATTCATACTCTAACAAGTGTAACGCATATGAATACAGGCTGTACTTTGTCCAATTGACTCGTAAAAGTGATATCCAAGTGCAAATATGATCCCATACTATCGTACATTACAAATAATTGATAATACACGCAAATTTCACTTCCAAATTAATATTTTCTTCTTGTGAAGTCTCAACTTTGTTCATGCATCAATCCTAATGCTTGGAACTGACCTTTGGACACCCAACTCACCATCAAGCCAAACCAAACTCAAACTTGCACTTTGAACATGTATTGCTAGCACAACAAACGAGCATTCAATTCATATCTGAAACCAAATGGAAATTGCTCTCGTCCTTATCATATGCTTTCCATTAGGTCTCATATTATATTCTCCCAAGTTTCCCGTGCATTTCCCGTGATGATGGAACAGCTATAATTTTACTTTCTCTACTCCAAATTAGTATAAATGGTTGCATCTCCATGACCTAGTCACCTTCAATGTTGATCTCCAACCAAATTTGAAGTACTCAAAAGTGTGAAAGAACACTTCATTCTGTCAAACCCTAAAGCTTATACCCAACATTTGAGCCTGACTTCATGAAGCATTCACTTTACCAATTGTTCTATATAGTCCCTATGCAATTCCACACAGTTTCTCTCATTAAAAAAGAGATTTCTCATGACAAAGCTACGAGAAAATCACTTTCTTTGAGACAAAGTTATCTAAAAAATCCACAAGGCTTAATATCTCAAACAATAAGAGAATACCTCAACCTATTGTGATGAAATTTAGATAAAAAACAACATCATACCTTGCTATAAATAGAGTTACAAAGCTATCTAATGGATTTTTCATGGGAACAAGAGAAGATTGGTTGTTCTTCTCACTACACACATGCTATCTTATGTTGCATGGCTAAAACCTGCAATTTCTACAGCAAAGAAGAGTAGAAGAACAATTGCCTCCAAACTTAGGCTTCTCAAATGAGCAAGGAAGAGGTCACATATAATCAAGATTAGTTTTTTAAATAACTCCTCCTTAATGAAATCTCCTCTTTTATTAAGGGATAATTAATACTTGGATATAACTGAGCTGCACATTGGACAAAACTTAAGCATCAGATCTACTTTAAAACCTAAGGGAGCAAACTTTCAATTTAATGAAAGTTTCAGGTTGCAGCTTGTTCCTCTTGCCTTGTCCTCTTACCACATAGTCTACACACTTGTCCATTGCATGCCCCAATATCAACTCCTTCCCTATCAATGCAATGGTCACCGTGCCAAGAGCTAGAGGTACCAAAATCACATTTCATTTTATTTAAATTATTAAGCTGATTTCTCATTCTAGTGACAAAAAATAAAGCATTGGACATAGGTAGGATGCAAGTGAACTGTGGTAAGATTCCTAAGGGTGGTGCTCGTGACATAGTGGCATGGGAAGGGTTTTAGAAATGGGACGGGAACAGGAACCGGGATTGCCATCCCCTATCACCATCATGGGGGCTCAAACAAGGGTACGGGATTGGGACCTTTGGGGACAGGCTGGAATTGGGATGTCTGATTTGCAGCTTTTAGGCTGTGCCACAAAAAGAACAGATTTACTGTTTGGCTTCAGCTGTTCTTGCCAAGGAGCCATGTTTCACCTATCTATGACTCAGAATGCTGCGAGAATTTGTAAAGCATCTTCATCTCAGATTCTTGAATCCAAGACAAATCACCAAGCTAATTCTGTGGGTAAAAACTCTCAAACACATTTGAAGGATTGATCACAGAGCTTTGTGTGCACAGAGAATGGAAAGGACTGAATAGAACTTAGAGCTTGCTTTCATTTGTCCATACTCTCAGCTGACCCCTACACAACCACCTATAACTGCATATTCAATAATATTGCTCGCAACTATAATTTTCCTTTCAGTGATAATAGACTAAAGAACTAGCACATACTGGATTATATTGGCTTCTTCACCCAGCTGCTGCTTGCAGAGATAAGAATGAGTAATAGCAATATAGGTCACTCGCATCTTCAATCTGCTGCTAATGAGTTCTTTTGTACTCCTTCCTCTAGCTCACAAAGGAACATGAACAAGTTGAAGAGGACACGGGAACATAGCTGCTCCATGCATAATACACTCACACATAGCAACTGTTTATGGCACACTCTAACAAAATATGTCCAATCATCCTAAGAAAATATAAAGAGCAGAAATGTTTCATAGGCTACAGCCCCTAATGATAGGCATCTAATCTGATGGCAACATTTGCAGCAAAAGAAACACCACTACTCTTTTCATTCAACTGTTCTTGCTGAGCAACACTGTTTTGTCTTCTAGAACTCAAAAAGTGAGCTCTGTTACCAAAAGTGAGAAAGCACTTTCAAAACATTCAACTAGGCTCACACGAAGATGAGAAGTAGTACAGGATGCAGTGATCCCAGATCCCTATATGCTGAGGCTGAAAGAGCTGAAGCACAAAGTGTTAGTCACAGCGCTTCTGATGCACTAAGGACTGAAATGCCTTGACTCAGACCTTGTTTTCAATTTGTCCAAAGTCCCATGCTACCATAACACTAGTGCTAGTTTACAAAACCACCTAGTGACAATATTCCTTTAATCATTTCAATAATATTCAACATTGTCTTTTTGTGATACCCAGCTGTCTGTTTGCCAGAAGTAGACAAGTGATACCAATATCAGCCATTCTGTCTTCACACTGCTAGTAGCATAGTCCATCTTTCTCCTTTGTCCTGCAGCTGATGCAGGAACCTAAGCCTTCAACACACACATCTTCACAGCTCACACATGTAGTTAAGAAGTAGAGCATGATGCATTTATGAGCCCAGATCCATGAGTCTTAAGACATATCTGTGTAGCATTCTATGGCTGAAAAGTCTGAAGCACACTTTGAAGTGTTAATCACAAAGCTTCCTATAGACAGAGGATGGAAAGTACTGAACAAAGACCTTGCTATGATCTCTCCATAGCCTCAGGTTACGTCCTTACCTTAATCACTGTACCTTGCTTTGAAGTGTTAGTAGCTTGAAGAAAGATCCATTTTGGAGAACTTGGAAGGGAAAAAACTCCTTTTTACATCTTAAAAGAGTATGTTACAAAGACGAGTGCCCAATAGAGAACAACAGCCGTATGAGAGATAGAACAACATATATAATCCTTCTCCGGAATCCCTATTTTGCATACTGCAATCTCCCAGTTACCTAGAACAATGTACTTCCTGCAGCTTGTAGTATATGTAGCCAGCCAAAAAAACAGGAGATATACTACCAAAAACGAATAGCCTACAGTATATGCCTGTACACATGCTACTTTTCTGTGTTGCAAACACTGCAGCACTGAAAAAGTCGTGATAAAAATATTTTTTGAAAATTGCAAAACCACCATAAACAAGTCAGTAGAGTACAGAGGTTTACCATCTTTACTCCATATTCTAGCTTGTCCATCATACGAACCAGTCGCAAGTAAGGTCCCTTCACCCTATCCAGATATGCACCAAAAAACCAACATAAAAAGCGGTCAAGCCATCCATAGAAACCTTCAACCTTCTAGATCTAAGTAACACAGATACACTTCTGACAATTCAAAAGCCTTATATGCTTACATTCCAATCCAGTGTTGTCACATCCTTGCTCTTTTCATTAGTCTTGCCCTTAAAATGCTTCAGCACAAGAGACTTCAGAGGGACGCTCAAAGTCGTGGATCCTGATGGGCCATCTGGTATCGTCCATATCCTAGCCGTAGAGTCACCTGATCTGTTTCAAACACAACATGGATCACCTAAGTTGCAACACACAACAAAAATGAACAATATTATGTAAACAATACTGCTAGAGTCAACTGCATATACATATTGAACAGATTTCACAATTTGTTTGATGCATTTAAAATACAGAATCATCGATTGATAATGCAAAATGTGGCAGTTAAAAATGATATATGTCAAAGTACACATGGATGACTCCCTATCTACAATGATCAGAAAAAATTTGTTCCCTACAACTGGACAAAAGCATAAGATTGCATCAGCTCTTCCGTTAATTGTGAATATTCATCATGGCTGAGTATTACCATCCTTCTCCACTATGATGTGTGTCAAAGCATATCCTCTCTGCTGGCTTAAATGTGTATATGACATGCATATATTCTAATCAAGCAATCAGCATATAGTGAACAGACCTTGCAACTACTCTGCATATGCAACTTTCTTTTCAACGACTCTAGAACATTTCTCCAATGCATATGCTTATAAAGTAGCAATACAGGGGGTGATCAAGTAATGCTTAGGATCACCAATAAATAAGCATGTTATCCATCCCTTCGACTGAAGTAAGCAAGCTGTTACTAGACTAGATCATTTTGATGGAACGTGTATAAACGATATCGTCCATATGTCCAATAGGGATAATTCACTGTTGCCTCATTTCGATGCCACTAGACTAGATCATTTTGATGGAACGTGTATAAACGATATTGTCCATATGTCCAATAGGGATAATTCACAGTTGCCTCATTTCAATGCCACAAGGTGGCATTTTGTGATACGTTAAACGCATCTTCAAGTACAAATATTTCTTTCTCAGAAAAAATGATTTCTTTACAAAACAATAATTTTTCCCAAACACACAACACAATATATAATCTGTTTGCTTATTGAAAATCATGTACCTCACAATTACTCAGCTTTTCCATACCTTTTTTGCTTTGTTTACTAGTGACACTAGGAAGGTCCTATTAGCAGTCGTGATTGGTGTGCCTTGTTATCTCCTACCTGGTTTCTTGTGGGTATCTTGCACAATATCAAAAATGTCTTGCAACTAGTTTCGTAGCTTTGATGATACATATGAGGAGCATTCTCATCACTCCTCCAAACAGTAGAAAGATTCTCATGAAGACTATCGCACAAATCGTGAAGAAAGATGAAGGTCACCTAGCCCGTTTGTACGAGATCCTTCTCCTCTCCATTCTCTCCATGTTTCACAAAACGCCTGTTCTGCTAGCCTTCAAATGCCATCTCTATATAGGTGCTTGTACTCCCCTTCTTTGTCCAAAGAAGACCAGCTTGATGGTTTAAACTACCCGCTTTGGTCATATAAGGTGGAGTGCATTCTTCATACCTTCGATCTTTGGGAATTTGTTACCCATCCTATTCCCTATCCAATGGAGGATCCCATTGTTGGATCATCAATCGATCATGCATCCCTATGGGATTGGCTCAACTCCCAGAGCTTGATCTTTCCTCTTTATGACTTACAGGATTCTATCCTAGTGCATGTACACAGGTTCCGGAAAGCCATGGAGTTGTGGACAAAGCTTGCTTCTTTGTACCATCAAATGACATTTGCCCACCAGATTACTCTTGAGAAGAAATAGCGAATGCTCGCTCTTCATGACTCTCCTTCCCTAAAGGATCATATCAACAGGTTGAAGGGTGTACGGAATGAGCTAGTATCCCTTGGCAAGATGATCTCTCCAGAGGACATGGCCATCATTCTTTTGACTCAACTACTATCTCCCCAATTTGATGTCTTCTACATAAAGGACTCATGAGAAGCTTCTTTTAAGGAGCTTGCACTACTTGTTTTCGAGCATGACAAGAGCGCCAAAGAGATAGCCAATGGATCCACATCCACCAAAGCTTTTATTGTAGGCACGGGAGGGAGGGAAACGAAGAAAGGAAAGTCTAAGGCTAAACAACAAACCATCTTTTGGGTTCCAACTCACCAAAAAAAAAAACACCCACGTTTTTTACTCTTAGAAACGTTTCGTACTTTCAGAAAGGTTTCGTATATTTCAAATTCAAAGAAACGCGTTTCTTAGCTGCTATGGATCTCGCAGGGGGTGTTAGTAGTCATGATTGTCATGCCTTGTCATCTCCAGCCTGTGAGCCTCAGTTTGAGTCAAACGAGGACTTTTGGAGCTTTGACATGTCCGTCACTTCTTTTGAGAGAGGAGATAGCTCATTCTAGAGCAGCTATTTCATTGCCTTTCTGTGCATACTCCTCCAGTCGATTTTTTTTATACATTCTAGCATTAAATGCTGGTAAGCCCATTTTTAGGGCCCAAGGTGCAAGCCTGCTAGATTTAGGGACAATTGGATATATATAGCCTCTCCCACTCACTAGGTAAATCATCTTGCTTTTTCCTTGGCAAGTACACACTTTGACTCCGTCATCTTTCTCTATCTCCAATATTGCCGTCATCATCAACTTGATCCGGTGCCCTCACTGATGCTATGGGCTATGTGCAGGGACTCATCATCTTTCTTGTAGTCTCTCTCTCTTCCTTTGTCCCAATGTTCATGTTTCCTTTCTATTGTGCACTCTACTAAGAAAATTTCAGAAATCAAGTTTATGCTCATTTGAGGACATTCCACAAGAGCCAAAAGCTAGTTGTCACAGATTTGATCCCTCAATAGAACTAGTTGACCAATGAGTACTAATAAACCCTTAATTCACATTTGCATATGCTACTCTTCAGCAAAAGCAAAATAAATTTGCCAAATTGGAGAACTTTCTGATGATATAACACACTCTTGATTTCCAAATAGCCTCTACCTTAGGGCAATCCTTTCATTGTCAAACATGCAAGACCTAATAAAAACCCAACTTCGTTTCCAATAAAAATGTGCCAAAATCTGATCAGCTATCTTATGTCATACCTTTACAATGAGAAATTTTAAATGGGAAGTGTATATTTCTTTGCAAGAAATAATAATAGTCATTAGGCTGTAACAAATTACCATAATATCAATTATCTCCACACCCATGTGCCTTCCTGCAGCTTTCAAGGAGTCGGTACAATGATTGGCACAATGCAGTGCCTACACTTGGGTAGTCTTCAGACTTATATTTACAAATTACAATCTTTGACCTCTCTTGCGCATACATTGCAATAGTGTTACAATTGTTTGCCATTTGGCCTTCTTTGAACTTGAATGATATGAGAGCGCGTAGTACTCTACATGGCAAATATGCATTTGGGGAATATCTTCATTATCAAGAGGGCCAAATTACTTACATATAAGGCTCTCAGATATTTTAGTATAACCTCACCAAGAACCCCTTGAAGAAATCCATTGGCAACCCGAGGGGAATATCTCAATATATCGGAGGACCAAACCAATTAAATACAAAACCCTTGGGTATTTCAATATAGCCTTGCTGAGAACCCCTTGAGTGCAGCCCATGCATGGGCAACGGTAAAATCTCATAAGACAAATAATGATGCCAAGCCTTCATAGTTGTCCAAAACAATTGTCAACCTTAATAAGCAATTTCATAAGAACAAGTGTCAATCATTTAATTCACAACACGTGGGTGATCGAAGGTGAAGTGATGGCTTTCTAATAAAAAGAAACATACCATCGAGATACTTGAGCAAAAAAAAGAATAAAGCTCATGATGCCCAGCCTTTAAGTTGTCAATGTCAACATCAATGTCAATGTCAATGAGTAATTCAGCACTTAGTAGAAGGTGAAGTGTGACATTAATGTGACATTTAAGTGATATTTAATGTGACATTAAGGTCACAAACATTAATGTGACATTTAATGTGACATTAAGGTAAATCAAGGGGATCATGCACGAGGATGACCGTCCGGGCTCTTGAGCGCCCGAACGGGGTTTAGGGGAGCCTAGAACCAAAGAGAGTCCAAGAATAGTAGGACTCACCAAGGTTTCACGGCTGGCAATCGGATCACGATGGGTCGGGCCAGCAATAAACTAGGCAAGGCTAGGAGGTGAAAGGATCGCTCGTGCTCATTTCTTCTGACTGCTTTTCCTCTGGCTTTTATGGTCTTCTCAGAGCCGTCTGACATTCGTGGAACCATCCTTAAAACGTAGTTACCATCATAATACACTGGAATTTGAAAGGGATGGTAAGACTTTTGTCATTCAAGGTGAACATGAAGTATCTGATAATCCTTTGATGTGTTCTACTGAAGTTCAGAAGCTGATAAAGAAGGAAGTTTGTGAGGTATATATGTTATGGTCTCTTCCTGTACAGAACACTTTCACTTTCTGTAATATAAAGCAACAATTTTCTTATGTTTGTGAGTTGAACGTAAATAATGAATTAAGTAGTTTGTTAGATGATTTTAAAGATGTGTTTCCTTCTGATTTACCAAGTGGCCTTCCACCAGATAGGGGTGATATAAATCACCCAATTGACATAAATAAGGATACACACCCTATTTCTAAACCACCGTATAGGTTAAGTGAAACACAACATCAAGAAGTTGAAAGACAAATTAAGGATTACCTTAATAAAGGGTTTATACAACCCAGTAATTCACCATGGGCTTCACCAATTTTATTAGTAAAGAAAAAATATGGTTCTATGCGACTTTGTGTTTACTATAGAGCACTTAATAAAATAACGGTGAAGAATAAATTCCCTATGCCCAGAATGGAAGATCTTTTTGATCAATTACAAGGGGCAAAATTCTTCACAAAGATAGATTTAAGATCAGGTTATCACCAAGTAAGAATTAAGGCACAAGATGTTCCCAAGACAGCATTTCGTACTAGATACGGGCATTATGATTTTTTGGTGATGCCTTTTGCCCTCACTAATGCACCAGCTACCTTAATGAAACTGATGAATAGTGTTTTACGGCCCTATCTAGGACATTTTGTAGTAGTCTTCTTGGATGATATCTTGATCTTTAGTAAATCAAGAGAAGAACATTTGGAACACTTACAATTAGTATTCCAACTGTTAAGAACACATTCCCTTTATGCGAAGAAAACTAAATGTGAATTCTTTGCACAAGAGATCAAATATTTGGGGCATATTATCTCGAAAGAGGAAATCAACATGGATCCAAAAAAAGTAAGGGCAATTATTGAATGGCCATCTCCAAGGAACCTGGAAGAGCTGCAGATCTTCCTAGGTTTATCTGGATTTTATCGTAGATTCATTCGAGATTATGCCAAAATAGCTGTTCCAATGACAGACTAACTTAAAGGGAAAGAAAAGAGCTTTAATTAGGGAACAGACCAAAATGAAAGTTTTCAAACACTTACGGTAGCTATTGCTACAGCTCCAGTATTATTAATAGTGGATCCCAATAAACCATTTGTGGTTGAAGCTGATGCCAGTGATAAGGCGATAAGCGCGGTCTTATTACAAGAAGGTCGACCAGTTGCTTTTGAAAGCAAGAAATTAGACCGTGCCAAACAGAATTATTCTGTTTATGAGAGGGAGCTATATGCAATAGTACATGCAATGAAGAAATTGGAGGCATTATCTGTATGGTGCCAAACTTTTGATTTTATCGGATCATGAAAGCATTAAGTGGCTTAATGATCAACTGGATTTACACAGGCGTAAAGCCAGATGGGCCGAACCCCTCCAAGAGTTCAACTATGAGATAAGATATAGAAAAGGAAAGTATAATATAGTAGCTGATGCACTCAGCAGAATGCCCATCATCAATGAATTGAGTTTTACTCAGTTCACTTCCAACTTGCTTAAATCTTTAAAAGGGAAATGCCAGGTTGATCCGGCATATTCCAACATATGGGAAGCAATAAAAAATGGGAATCCAAATGAAAGTGCTTCTACTAAGGAAGGAATATCTGAGGATGTTCAACAAGGAAATGGAGCATCAGGGGTTGCTCAAACTGGATTCAAGTGAAAGAATTTTACCATTGATAATGGTTATTTACTCTACAAGGGTAGGGTATGTGTCCCGAAAGATATAGAAATAAGGCGCCAGATACTCTTTGAGTGTCATGATACCCCTAGCGCGAGACATCCAAGAGTTAATAAGACTTATAGTCTTATTAAAAGGCAGTTCTATTGGCCTGGAATGAATAAAGACATCCTTGACTATGTGGTCAAATGTAATAAATGCCAGGTTAATAAAGCTGAAAGATTAAAAATGGGAGGGCTTCTCCATCCACTAGAGATTCCTTCGAGAAAATGGGAGAGTATCTCCATGGACTTTATTGTTGCTTTACCCAGAACACAGAGGGGGCACGACTCTGTGTGGGTGATTGTGGATAGGTTAACCAAAATGGCTAGGTTCATTCCAACTTCAACTGATGTTAAAACACCAGAATTGGCTAGATTGCTTGTAGAGAACATATACCGATTGTATGGCCTTCCGGCAAATATAGTTTCTGATCGGGATAGAAAATTTGATAGCCAATTTTGGCGTGCAGTATTTAGGAAATTGGATACTAAACTTAGCATGAGTACGGCAGATCACCCGCAAACTGATGAGCAAACTGAAAGGGTTAACCAAATCCTTGAAGATATGCTTAGGGCATATGTAAGTAAAAGGCAAACTAATTGGGAAGAGTATTTACCCATAGCAGAGTTTGCATATAATAGTGCCAAGCACTCTTCCACTGGATATAGTCCATTTATGTTAATGTATGGGTTTCAACCCAGAGCTTCTTATGTAGTAGGACTGCATAAGGAAAAGGTTCAGGCAGCCAAAGACTTTTTGGAGGATATGAATAGTATGTTAAAATTTGCTCAAGAAAATATTAAAAAGGCTCAAAATCGAGCTAGAGCATATACAGATCCTCACCGAAGAGACATCTCCTTTGAAGAAGGAGAGTTGGTCTATCTTAAGGTGCCTGAACAAACTAAAACTATGAAAAAGGAACAATGTCCAAAGCTTTCACCAAGGTACTGTGGTCCTTTCATAATACTTAAAAAGGTGGGAGAATTGGCTTACAAGCTCCAACTACCTGCTGGTAGTAAAATACATCCAGTTTTTCATGTAAGTAAATTAAGGAAGAAGCTGGGTGATTTGGATAATCTAATCTTAAATGATGATATTGAGGAGCTATTAAATTACCAATCTAATCCACATGAACCAGAAAGAATATTAAATGTTCATAATAGACGAACAAGGAATACTATTTATCAAGAATGTTTGGTTAAGTGGAAAGATTGTTCAGAAGAAAGCTCAACCTGGAAGCGAGTAAGTAATTTAAAGAAAAGGTTTCCCAATTTACAGTTAGACCTTCCAAGTATCGTTTTCGAGGACGAAACCGATTAACCAAAGAGAGTCCAAGAATAGTAGGACTCACCAAGGTTTGACGACTGGCAATCGGATCACGATGGGTCGGGCCAGCAATAAACTAGGCAAGGCTGGGAGGTGAAAGGATCGCTCGTGCTCATTTCTTCTGACTGCTTTTCCTTTGGCTTTTATGGTCTTCTCAGAGCCATCTGACATGAAGTGATGGCTTTTTAATTAAAAAGGGATACTATGACAAACCTTGAGCAAGAAGAGAACGAGACAAGGCTAAGGACTAGCTGTAAGGGAAAATTCTTCACATGATGATGTTAAGCCTTCAAAGCCATCCAAAACAAGAGCCAATGTCAATGGATGATTCAGCACTTATGAATGGGCCTTCTAGGATTGAGCTTGGATCTCCTATTCCTATTCAAAAGGAATTATCAAAGGATGAGAGAGTTGGAGTCCTCACATCATCTCTTGATGATGTTTTTGTCAACAAGTAGAGTGATTGTTGTGATTGAGAAGGACTAGGATTTAGCAACTACAATCGATCTTAAATCACTCCCACAACTAGCCATCTAAAGCTGCAAGGCGAGTGGCCCACTTTGCGATATCCTCTCCAAACCTTGGGTATTGGTGAAAAATGTGAACTAGTTCGGATCAATGTCAAACACCTAAACCTCCATGATAAATGGCCATAATGAGCTTTGTTCTATAGAACCTTAGTAATTTGGTCATCTTAGAAGACAAATGTCATATATCTACCACAATCTTCCGCACCGATTGTAGCAAGGTTGGTCCAACAAGCTTGTGCATGGAGCTCTCAACGTTACTGCAAAGCATTGGCAAGTCGAATCTCCTCATTCCTCACTAGGGGGGCTTTATTGATAAATAAGAACTAAACGGACTCTAAAAACCTTAATTAATATTAGCATCATCTCAACCATTCAAGAGTTTGCTTTCTCTTGCTTTGTTGGTCACTTTGCTTTCTCTTGCAAGAGTATGCGAATATGCCTTTCACCTTGGATAAGTTTTCATGCTTCAGTGCCATTGATTTCAAATGAAGTCACGAAACTCAACAATAGTTCTAATGGGTCTAGAGGCAATCTTTCAAGTATTGCCTTGGTAGCTCCAAATGCAGCCATTTGGAAATTAGTCTCCAAAATTAGACATAACACTTCTATATCTTTTTTTTAAACAAATCATTCAAACTCAGCAATCATAATCTAGTTGTGCCTTCAAACATATCATCAGTAGGTCAATCTTACAACACTTCCAACCTCATGTCAGCCGCATAGATTATTAATTTACATCATTCTATTTTGCATGTTTATGTATCCTTCAAACTTTCAATATTGTCTGGTTTAATCAACCATACTTCAACTAATTCTCTTCTTGAAGCACGATTAACATGAAAGGTGAGAAGGATCAAAGCTTGCTTGAAAGTAAGCTATGGCAGAGAGCAAGAGCAAGAAGAGAGAGAGACATAAATGGGAACTCCAACAGTTACAATGTGTGACCGGGCCTTCCTTTATTCAAATTGTCACTAAAAGAATAAAGAATAAAGTGACGGTGACGGGCGTCCGCCACCTGCAATGTGCAGTAGCGGGTACTGTCAGTGTAATAATACACGTGTGGCTAGGCAAAGACAACTTTACCCCCAACAACCTCCCACTTAAAGGTGAATCTGCCCCAGTGAGGAGTGAAAAGAAAAAAAAAAGACAGTACAATGTACACATGTACAACAGGATGAGAAAAAACGCCATCTCATCCAACATCCATCAATCTCCTAAGGAAGGCAAAGCGCTCAGTAGTGAGGCTTTTCGTGAGCAAATCTGCAGGATTTTCATCAGTGGAGATCTTGACAATGTCAACAGACTTATCCTCCACAACCCCACGTATGAAGTGATACCTCGCCTCAATGTGTTTTGTCTTCGCATGGAAAACCAGATTCTTGGCTAGCTGAATAGCACTCCTAGAATCCGAATGCAGTGAAGGTATAGTATCAATCCTAAGATCATGAACCAAACGGCCCAACCATATGGCCTCCTTGCAAGTCTCAATGGCCACAACATACTCGACCTCAGTAGTAGAGAGAGTCGTACACTTCTGAACCCTGGACATCCAAGAAACAGTACCTCCAACATAGATAAAGACATAGCCGGAAGTGGACTTCCTACTATCTACATGTCCTGCATAATCGGAGTCTGTGTAGCCCACAACTCCTATATTCTAGCTGCTATAGCAAATACATATATTTGCTGTGCCCTTCACGTATCTCATGATACCCTTTACGGCATCCCAATGCTTTTTGCCAAGTATAGCCATATAGCATGCCACAACACCAACTACAAAGGTAATATCTGAACGAGTGGCTATCACGGCATACATCAAACTACCCACAAATGATGCATAAAGGATCTTGACCATCTCGGCCCTCTGCTCATCCGTCTGCGGACAATCGGCCTGTGAAACCTTCACATAAGAAGATAATGGACAGCCAATAGGCTTTACGTCCTGCATGCGGAAACGCTCAAGGACTTTATGAATGTACTCCCTCTGTGAGAGGTAGAGTAGTCTCTGATACCTGTCGCGCTTAATACGCATACCAAGAATGTGAGAGACCTGTCCCAAACCCTTTATCCCAAAGCTCTTCTTCAGCTGAGATTTAAGAGTATCCAGCTCATCATGAGCTTTCATTGCTATCAGCATATCATCCACATAAAGTACCAAAATAAGCAATGAGCCATCATGGGCTTTCTTCATGTAAAGACACGAATCCATAGCACTTCTGTTGTAGCCCTGTGACTGCATAAAGGCATCAAACTTATGATACCACTCCCTAGGTGCATGCTTCAAGCCATAAAGACTCTTCTTCAACTTACACACTAGATGCTCCCTGCCAGGTTCTGTAAAGCCCTTAGACTGTTCCATGTATATCTCATCATGCAAATCCCCATGCAAAAATGCAATCTTAACATCCATCTGGTACAAGTCCAAGTCAAGCTGCACAACTAAGGCCAAAACCAAGCGTAGGGTGGTCATCTTGACCACAGGAGAAAAGACTTCATCAAGGTCAACTCCATGCTCCTGTTTAAAACCCTTAGCGACAACTCTTGCCTTATAAGCCGGCTTGGGGTTTTCAGGGGTACTTTTCAGCTTGTACATCCATTTGCATGGCAAAGCCTTCTTGCCCTGAGGCAATGCAACCAAATCCCAAGTCATATTCTTGTACAGGAAGTCTATCTCAGACTGCATAGCCCTCTCCCAAGAGTGACTATCAACCCTGCACATAGCCTCATCATAGGTGAGAGACTCTCTTGATTCCGTAACCAAGATATAATGCATCGAGGGCTCAAATCTATCAGATGGACGTCTATCTCTAGTAGACCATCTCACAGCAAGCTCTGCAGCCCATCCAACACCCTGGCCATGTGTACCAACTGCTACTGCAAGCTGTCCAACTGGCTGTGCAGGAGCACGTGGCTCCTCCTGGAATATAACCCTGCCTATCTCTACCACCTTCTCAAGCTGCCTTTGCATCTTGTCTTTAGGGAATACTACATCATGGCTGCGGATAACTTTCCACGCTTGCAGATCCCATAGGCAGTAATCCATCTCACCTACATCCCCATAGCCAAGGAAAATGCATTTGACACTCTTAGGATCCAACTTAGTTTGCTTGTCTTTGAGCACATGGCAGAATGCCTCACATCCAAAGACATGTAGATCTGCATAAGATGAAGGTTCCCCACTCCATACCTCCTCTGCAACCTAAAAATCCAAACCACTAGAAGGTGATCTATTTATGACATGTATAGTTGTACTCACTACCTTAGCCCAAAAGCTATCTGGTAAGCATGCAAGGCTAAGCACACTGCGTACACGCTCCTCGATGATTCTATTCATCCGCTCAGTCAAACCATTCTGGGATGGAATATAGGGGACAGTCAATTGACACTTAATTCCCCTCTCGTCACATAGTTGCTTAAAAGCACGTGACACATATTCTCTCCCATTGTCAGTCCTAATATCCCTCTTGTCACATAGTTGCTCAAAAGCACGTGATACATATTCTCCTCCATTTATGACATGCACAGTTGTACTCACTGCCTCAGCCCAAAAGCTCTGTGGTAAGCATGCATGGCTAAGCACACACTGCGTACACGCTCCTGGATGATTCTATTTATCCGCTCAGCCAAACCATTCTAGGGTGGAATATAGGGGACGGTCAATTGACGCTTAATACCCCTCTCGTCACATAGTTACTCAAAAGCATGTGACACATATTCTCCCCCATTGTCAGTCCTAAAGCATTTCAGCCTATGTCCAATCTGGTTTTCAACAAATGCAAGCCATCTCTGAAATACAGCCAAGACATTGGACTTAAGCCTAATGGGGTAAGCCCAGGCTTTACGCGAAAAAATCATCAATGAACATCACAAAATACTTTGCACCACCCAAAGACTGACAGGGCATGGACCTACAGACATCCGAATGTACCAATGCCAAGGGCTCACTCATGCGTATCCTACCAGACTTCTTTTGTGTATTCCTAGTCTGTCTGCCATAAAGACAATGCTCACATGAATCAAAACATGCGTAGTCAAGGGACGGTAAGTACTGCAAACTAGAAAGTATTTTCATTCCCTTCAAGGACATATGACCCAAACAGGTATGCCAAAGAGATACATGTGGAATGAAACCCACTGACAAAACATAGTCAACAGAGGACCCATCAACTACAAGAGAATAGAGGCTGCCAGCTTTGCCACCTCTAGCAAGCACAAGTCTGCCACGGGTGATCTTCCAAGCAGAATCCCCAAATGAAACATGAAACCCAACATCATCAAGCCGCCCTGCAGACATAAGACTACGTGTAAGTGTAGGTACATGACGTACATCCTGTAACAAAAAAGTACTGCCAGTAGAGAACTGCAGCCGTACATCCCCAATGCTAACAATAGCAATCATCACCCAAGCGAACTAAACTAGAGATAGTGCGGTAGGAGTAGAACCACTCACGGCATGGTGTAACATGAAATGAAACACCAGAATCCAAAAGCCAGCACTGCGCATACATAGAGTGAACATCGGTCAACGACGTAGCATCACAAGAACTAGCTGCAAGTATGTACTCCTCATTGGAGTCATCAGTTTGCATAACATTATCTCCTCGATTTTCACACTGGATTTCGCAGACATAATGCCGTGATCAAAGGACTTTTTTTGTACTTTGTCTTTCCCCTTCTCTTTACGCTTCTCATTGCGCAACTCATGACGCTGTGGGAGTATATGACCCTTTTTACCGCAATGATAACATGTCACATTAGCATTTCTCCCACAAAACTTGCTGCGTGACTTACCACGCAACTTAGACCTAGACTTCTGCAAGTCTCTACCATGGCCATTCCCACAATCATTCTTGCCATTACCATCTCTACCTCTAACAATCAAAGCATGTGACACACGAGAGGCATCCAAGTTCTTACGGTTGATCTCTTCCTACAAAAGAGCGCTCTCTACATCAAGCAAGTTCAAAATAGTAGCATGAGCACATAAGGCAATGCAGAATACATCCCATGACCCACTTAGAGTCCCAAGCAAAAACAATGGAGTAACCTCATCATTAAAGGTAATACCTTGCGAAGTCAAGTTCTTGAGAATAGCATGAAACTAGCTCAAATGAGCAGACATTGTCATATTCTCCTTCATCCGCAGGTCCATAAGCTGCTTCAGCCAATACATCTGACTTGCTGGACTTTTCTTATCATAGAGGTTTTTAATTTTATCCCAAAGCCGCCAAGCACTCTGTGCTTCCTCAACCACATTGGAATGCACATGTTCAGTGAGAGACAAGATGAGGGTGGACTTGTATAACTCATCAAGCTCATCCCATTCGTCATCAATCATAGTTTCAGACTACTCGCCATGCATCCTTAGTGGCTTCATCTGCAATTTCTGCACCAATACCTGCCAAACTTGGCTCTTTCAATAGGCATAATTCGTACCATCAAGCTTAGTGATGTTGAAGATAGCACTATCAATGGAAAAAAAACCCATAATGCAGTTCAAAACAGTGCAAACGGTTCAAAACTGGTTGCTGTTTTCTGCTGTAAACAGTCAAAAATACCACCAAAACCAAGGCAAAATGACCATCAAAAGTACCATAAAATCAAGATGATTCAGCATGAAAATTCCACATCAGTCCATACATAACTGCTTGCTGTCATAAATTACAACCAGATACAATGAGAGCAAACTGTAGGCAAAATCAATGCACCAAGTCAACCACTAACTGTCAAAGCATAACTAGCATCAAGCGGGCATAAATCAGCATATGACAATCATACGGACATCGAGCAAACACCCAAGCATATCAAACGAATCCGTCAGTAAGCCTGTGTAATAGGGCAAAGTGTACACAACACTGGTAAGACCTGACACAAAGAGTTGTAT